>NC_089856.1:557500-827500 GCF_036373705.1 Amia ocellicauda
ACTTAGGATTGTATAGATTACTGGAAAAACATGTTTGAGAACCCCTTTGAAACAAGCAGTGGTTAATCAGCCGTCCGCTTTTAATAGATCGTTAATAACATCCTATATAAACAGCACATGTGTTATAAGACGCCTTTGGCCTGCATGTGATGGACCGGCTTTGTGGAAATATTATTAATAGATAGTTAATAACCACCTATATAAACAGCACATGTGTTATAAGATGCCAGCCGTCTGTGCGCAGCTGCAGCGGAGTCCTGATTTGTGAAAATGGTGTCACTCTGTGATTTGTTCGGGTTATAACACATTTATAACGAGCTCGGCCCGGTTCGTGGCGGCTCGATGTGTGTGCGGCGCTGTTTGTGTCCCTGGTGCTGAAGACCTGCAGGTCTGGTTTCCACAGCCCCGTGAACCGCACTCTGCACGGCACCAAGCGAGGTTGTCTGGAGAGGTAGTGGCAAAGTAAACCCAGTACAAATATTGACTATCCCAGGTGATTTATTGTGATAAAATGATTCTATTATGTTGGTATCACTTTGAAATAAAATGGTGTGGTACTGGTTCCTGAGTACTGCATGTATGACCAGCGCAGCACGTCCATGCGGGCCTGGCATGTGCAGTGTACATCCTGGGGGGCTCATGTGTGAAGTCATGCGGAATCACACCTCCTTACTTAAAATGTGACCAACATTAAAACATTACACTAGCATGCATTTTTAAACGTACAAGTGCTCATGTAAGAATACAGTGCAGGGGTGTGGAGGCAGACAGAGGAGCTGTGTTCAGGGGCAGGGAGGGGGTTCATGTGTACAGAAAATATAACACATATTCATAAATAAACACATCCATTAAAAATGAAATAATGAATAAATCAATCAATATGGAGTGATAGAAGGCCATAGCCATGTTTGATGTGTGATTGTCGCTGAGTTCAAGACATGAAATGCGATTCTGCCAAAAAGCTGAGCTAAAAATCTCAATGAAATCCATGAAATCAGGTAGATCTGGACTTGGTTGCACCCAACATGTCCCCTTCCACTGCCTCATGATTTTGTTTAACTTTTTGATTTCTGAAAAATAGTTAACATGATTGCTCAATGAAGACCTTCCTGATACCCCCTCCTTTCAGGTTTATTTTGTATATATTTTTTCCAAACAGAATGACAAAATTGCCACAACTGATGGTTTCCCTCATATGTGCTACACCCCGATGCACTGCATGTTCATTTTCTTGCCTCCGATTCGGAATTCACGGCCGCAAATCTCAGGGTCTCAATCTGATGATGTACAGGAGTTCAATAATCCGATTCCGCTCCAGTCTCTGTCACTGTCGCAGCTGGACACGGGTCCCATTGAGATGAAGGAGTTAGTCGAGACGGTTTAGCCAGTCCAAGCCTCGGAGCTCAGCGAGAGTCCGGCATGATTGAAAACATCACTTCGCAAACCTCCTGCGTCCGAAACCGGCCGGAGCCCTGGCACCTGCTGCCCCCCAAACCACAGCAACACAACACGAATACTGCCTGCTACAACACAACACAACACTGATATAGCCTGCTACACAATACTTTCATACTAAAACACAACTCTTTTACACCGTAGCACAAAACTTGATTACGAGTTAGGTAGACATCCAATACATAAATTGTACACAAAACACCACATCATTCCTCTCTCTGTGTATACATATTTTAATCACCACCTATATAAAATTAAAAATAAAACCTACATTGCCTTATATATCTCTTCTGCAGTGGACAATGCGAGGAGTCGGCATTTCCCAGATAATCGCTTCGATGATAAAAAAAATAAAGTCTGGGACGCAAATGCCTGCAAAGCAGAGAACACATCTATAACACAATAACAGTGTATTTTTCCAAAGCTAAAACACTGAGGTAGATGTGTTCACTGTAATCCACTCTCTACACGCGTGGCGTGACACTTCCCCGACACCTGGTCTTATCTTTTGTGCTGTTGTTTATTGTTCAGAAAAATACACATTTTGAGAGTAACATCTGTATCAATGTGGAGCTTATAGTGTCCCGTCAGTGTCTCAGCCCGGCCGCACCCTGTGTGTGTGTGTGTGTGTGTGTGTGTGTGTGTGTGTGAGAGTGTGTTGAGTGTGTGTGTGTGTGTGTCTGTGTCTGTGTGAGAGTGTGTTGAGTGTGTGTGTGTGTGTGTCTGTGTCTGTGTGAGAGTGTGTTGAGTGTGTGTGTGTGTGTGTGTGTGTGCCTGTGTCTGTGTGAGAGTGTGTTGAGTGTGTGTGTGAGTGTGTGTGGGTGTGAGAGTGTGTTGAGTGTGTGTTTGTGTGTGTGTGTGTGTGTGTCTGTGTCTTTGTGAGAGTGTGTTGAGTGTGTGTGTGTGTCTGTGTCTGTGTGAGTGTGTGTGGGTGTGAGAGTGTGTTGAGTGTGTGTTTGTGTGTGTGTGTGTAACTGGAGTTACACACCTTGTGAGTTTCTATATCTGTACCGACCTGTAAATGAATCGGCAGCGGGGGGACTCAGAGTTATTTGCAATTATGATTCACATAATAATGTATTTATTCATTTCCACAAGAGACACGTTCACAGCGTCACAGGGGCTAAATACAATCAGTACACAATAAAATACACAATAAACACACATCTCCGTCGCACACATGATTTGAATGGAGCGCTCTCAGGGGGGTTGTGGGGTTTGTATTGCAGACCTTTGTGTTTAATTGTAAGTGTTATGGTTTGTGGCTTTTTTTGTACATTCTGTATGTTTTTTGTGTGGTGAGGAGGTTTTGATGGGGGGTGGGGGTGTGATTTTCTTTGTGCAGAACAGCACTTATGTTTGACTTGTTTTTTCTTTTTAGTTCAATGAAGGGGGTTGAAAAGTGAGTAACTGGCACTTTTTGGGATGGGCGCAGTGTAGATTTGGGATGAGATTGAAAATACAGCCTGTCTGTTTGTCTGTCCACCCGGGCCAGATATTTACACCGTATACACAAAATACAAACGTATTTACATTAAAAGGTTAAAAATAAAACCAAATTAAAAACGTCTTTTTATAATGGAAATTAAAATAAATGTGCTGTAAAGCTGTGCTGCAACGCAGTGGTTTCCAGCCGTGGTCCTGGGGACCCCCTACCCTGTTGTTTTTTGTTCCAATTGAGCAATTACTTAATTGAAACCTTAATTGAACTAATAATTTCCTTTTAATTATTTTAAACAATGGGGCTTTTAACTATAACATTGTATATTGAACTTATCTTATTAAGAAACCACATTTTATTATCAGTTACATAATTTAAAAAGTCAAATGTAAGCAAAGTATTAGTTCAATTAAGGGTTCAATTAAATAATTGAGAGCTCAGTTGAAACAGAAGCCAGCAGGGTGTAGCTGCGTGTGTGCGGGGCTGTGTGTGTCCAGCACAGGGTCTCCCAGGCGGATCCGTCTGTCCGTCTGTTTGTGTGTTTGTTTGTTTGTGAGTGGCAATCCTGGTCTTCTCCTCCCCAGCAGTTTTACAGTTTAACTCTGAATTGCGTGTTGTGTTGAAGGGCAGTGTACTCAGTTGTGTCATGTTGTATTTGACAGGAGTGTCTTGGTTGTTTTATGTTGCTTTCCTGTATTGTGTCCTGGTTCTGTATTGTATTGTCACTGTGTTGTGCTTTTTCTTGTTGTTGCTGTGTATTTGTTGTATCTGTAGCTCTCTGCCTCTGTATTTATTTAGTTTAAATTATTTTAATTTTATCACTGCAGGTTTACCACACACTGCCCCAAATACTCTGACACTGCACCTCTCACACTCACAATCACACACACACACACACGTAAATACTGTCCCAGATACACAGAATTTACACCACACACACTCTCGCTTAATTTCAGTTCACCACAAACATATAATTTTTTCTTTGTTGCAGGGTCCCGTCCCATCCCCTCACCTCTCCCTCTCCCTCTCCCTCCCTCTCTCTCTCCTCCTCTCCCTCTCGCTGTCCATGCCTCGGTCATTCCTTGTCAGGAGTAAGAGGGGGGCATCCCATCAGGGCTCCCTGGAGAGCAGAGCCTGGAGGAGCGGGGGACAGAGAGACAAAGAGCAGGGTGAGAGAGAGAGAGAGAGAGGGAAGGATGGAGGGGAAAACCATAAAGACACCTGCTGACTGAACTGACTCAGCAGTGTTAAAATCCCTCCCTCTTCCTCTCACTCCCTCTCTCCCTCCCCAGGCTCTCGGTATGCCAGTCTCCTGCGCAGCGTCCCCGACTTACAGGGGGACGCAGAATTAAAGGTGTCCCGCAGACCTTCGACCCCAGAGAGCAGGGAGCCACTGCACAGTCACGGCGCCTGTCCGGAGCCCTCGGCCTCTGACCCCGTGACCCCCCAGCCCCGGGGCGCCGCGCAGTCAGAGACGGACCGGCCGCGCCCTGCAGGTACGGAGACACTCGGGGCCTTGTGTTGGACTGTTATGATTATTGACAGTATCGGTCTGATCAGCATTAGTTTTGTTTTAAGTGTTGAAATGGCGTCTCTGCACTGAACACAGTGTGACTGTGAATTTGAACTCTAATCTCTCTCTCTCTCTCTCTCTGTCTCTCCCTCCCTCAGAGGAGACACCGTGTGAAGACGCCCCCCCCCAGCAGTCCAGTCTACCGCCTCTCTCTGTGCCCTGGCCGCCTACCTGTCTCGCCGCCGCCTCAGACCTGCAGCAGCTCCTGCACTCCCTGCTGAGTGAGGGGGCAGCCGGCAGGGGGCCGCGGGGGGAGGCGGCAGCTCTGCTGTGCACTCAGCTGCTCGGCTTCAGACCCCCCCACAGCAAGTGCCCCGTCTGTGGAAAGGTCAGTGTGAGGGGGGGTAATTAAAAGTGGAAATTTATTGTAAGTAATCAGCGGTCCAAACAGTGGGAGGATCACCAGAGACATGTAAACACTGTCCCTCTCTGTCCCTCTGTCTCTCCCTCTCTGTGTCTCATTTTCACTCTTCATCTGAGTGTCTTCTGTGATTCTCCCTCTCTCCCATCCAAAGCAGGATTTTGACTAATTGAAGAATACATAAATTAGCTAATTAACTATCTCTCCCCCTCCCTCAGATATTCTCCTCCCCAACTGGTCTGGAGACACACCTCCACAGGTCACATGTCAGCAGGCTGAGCCTCCCATTAGCCAGTTTCTCCAAGGCTAGTGGCCAATCATACAGCTTCAAGCCAGAGCACAGCATCCACTGCCAGGTCAAGGTAAGGTCAAGGGGCAAAGGGCAGCTTCATTCATGTGGTTTTGTTTTATTAACCTTCAGGGGTAACTGTGTGTGTGTGGTGTAGTATACTGTACAGTGTGTGTGTATTTCAGGAGCGCAGTTTCAGCTGTAAGGTGTGTGGGAAGGTGTTCAAGCGCTCGTCCACGCTGTCCACTCACCTGCTCATCCACTCGGACACGCGGCCGTATCCCTGCCAGCACTGCGGCAAGAGGTTCCACCAGAAATCAGACATGAAGAAGCACACCTTCATCCACACAGGTGACATGCACATGCACACGCACACGCACATGGCAGGAGGGAGCGTCCCGCAGTGCCGGCATTTACCCCGGTGTCTCTCTCTCTGCCCCCCAGGTGAGAAGCCCCACGTGTGCCAGGTGTGCGGGAAGGCGTTCAGTCAGAGCTCTAACCTGATCACGCACAGCCGCAAACACACAGGCTTCACGCCCTTCAGCTGCCCACGCTGCCCCCGCGGCTTCCAGCGCAAAGTGGACCTGCGGCGCCACCTGGACTCCCACTGCGGCCCCGAGCTGCCCCTCACCCCTGACCTCTGACCTGGGCCCGGCCGGAGCATGGACCCAAACCGGACTCACATCGCTAGCCCCGGGGCCCCAGACAATTAGATAATTTAACTCACCATTATTTCATTGCATTAGCGATCAGTTAATTGAAATGTTTATTGCCCTTGAACTGCTGACCCGGTTTGACAGACTGCTTTGCCGGCAGCTGCGGTGTCTCCCCCCCCCCCATTCCTTAACGAAACTCAGATAACGAGCCAATTAATGACTGTTGTATAGAATTCCGATATGAATACGTGTTGTAATTATTTTGAAATGTCATGTAGTAGTAATGATACCACACTTATTGTATTAATAAAGACGTGTCAGATCTCTTTTCCTGTCTGAGTAATAAATGTGTGACAGCCCAGGGACTGGGCCCGAGCTGGGGCTCTGAGGGGGTGCGGTTCCGGCCGGGTCCACCAGAGGGCGCCGATATCTCCGGTCCCCAGCTGCCGTAGTGTCGAGATGTTCGCTCTGACACAGTGCACACAGGTAATGATGTTTATTTAAAGTAAAGCTCTTCGTACACAGGACGACACAGTGTCACAGCTGCACACGCACACAACACACACACACACACAGTGGTACAAAGCTTCTCCTTGTCCCCCCCAGCTCTTCTGGAGTATGAACTCTCTTTTTCACCTTCTTCCAAAGACTGACACAACCACACACACAGATACACACACACACACAGACTGACACAGCCACTCACAAAATACACACACACTCTCACACACGCGCACACACACAGACTGGCACAGCCACTCACAAGTTACACACACTCTCACACAGATACACACAGGCAAGTCTTTTTCTGTGTTTTGTCTTCCTCGTCTCCTTCACATCACAGCCTGGAAAAGGGAGAGAGATTCGGTCACAGAGCAGAGGTCACGTGAGAGATGCTGTGTGTGAGTGTGTGTGTTGTGAGAGTGTATAGGTGTGGGTCAGTGTGTGTGTGTGTGTGTGTCAGTGTGTCAGTGTTAGCGTGTGTATGTGTTTGTGTGAATGTGTGTCAGTGTGTGAGTGTGTATCTCACCTCTACACAGAACTGCTGGACTGTTCCACCAGCGCGGGGGGGTTCAGGGGGGCCGCAGTGGTCCGGTCCGTAGGGTCCAGGAAATGTTTCCTCCGTTGCCGTGATGACAGTCCTGATGGCACAGAGTGTTGATTTAGTATGAATCAATTAATTAGTTAATTAAATGCATTACATTCACACAACAGGGACAGTGTATACAATATAATAACATTATCATTAAGAACAATTAACATCTTGAACTATAAGTTGCAGTGCAGCCCAGTATAACAGTCCGATCCTGTCCTATACGGCCCAGTCCAGCCCAGCTGTACCAGTTCGGTAGTAGATGCACCACAGCGCCCCCATCAGTCCAGCCCCAATCAGGAACGCCGTGAACACCACAGACAGAACCGCAGCCGTGTCCAACCCTGCAGACACTGAGACAGAGAGAGGGAGAGAGAGAGGGGGAGGGAGAGAGAATAGTTGACATTTCTTACTAATGCTCTGGCAATACTCATTCTGGTCCTGCCAATAATGCACTCTGAATCTGAATCAGAGAGAAAATCAGAACTGCGTCCAACCCTGCAGGCAGAGAGAGAGAGGAGAGAGAGAGCAGGACTCACTCGTGACGGGGAGCCGTGATTTGGACAGCGCTCTCATGTGGGGTGTGACGAATTCCTGACCTGCAGACACACAACAACACTCTGTCAGCAGAATAACAGTTTGAATTTGGAATACAGACAAAGAGAGAGAGAGAGAGAAAACTGAGGGACAGCAACAGAGAGAGAGGGAGTCAGGCAAAGACACAGAGACTGAGAGAGACAGAGGGACAGACAGAGAAACACAACGACCCAGAGAGAGAGATGCACAGAGAGACAGGGAGACCCAGAGAGAGACACAGAGAGAGGCACACCCACAGAGACACACACAGACCGCACAATGGACACAGACACAGGGCTTTACTGACCGGCAGTGTTGGTGAGGACATGCCCCCCCCCAGCGGGCTGCGTGACCAGCAGGGGGCGAGAGAGGGTGCGGGTGAACTGGGGGTGGTGGGACAGGGAGGAAGTGGGGGCCAGGCGGCCGGTGCACACGTCATCCAGAGACACACACTGAGAGAAAAAGAGAGGGAGGGATGGTTAGACAAACTGATAAAGCAAAGACACCACCCCCTCCTGCCCCGCCCCCTTCCCCTCTCTCCGTACCTGGGGCAGAGTCGCACCCGGATGGGGTCCTCTGCCATAGCCTCGGCGCTCCTCTGCTCTGGGGCCCCACGCCGGCCCCCGTGGCCCCCGGCACTGCATCAGGTTGCAATGGACGAATTGCACGGAGTTGTTGAAGACGGGACGGAGGACGAAACTGAAGCGCTGTCTGGGAACCTGCCCCTCGCCTTCACCCTCGCCCTTCCCGCCACTCCCGCGCTCCTCCTCCCTCTCGCCCCTGTGGCCGCGTCTCTCGCTCTCTCCCCGCGTTCCTCTCCCTGTCCCCCTCCACTCCTCTCCTCTCACTCCCTCGTTCATCCCCTCGCCCTCAGGGCTGTAGAAGGTGAGGGAGGGGTCGTGTGGGCAGTCCCGCTGTATGAGGGTCCAGACCGGGGCGGCCCTGGGGTCGGAGTGGGGCGACACCACACAGGACTGCACCCCAACGCCCCCGTCCCACCCCAGCACCGACACCTGGAGAGAGAGAGAGGGAGGGAGACGCTGGGGATATTCCTGTGTGTGTTGTTCCCATCACCCAGTTCCTGAGCATTGATGCCAATAAAGCATTTTTGAATTTGAACACAGACATGACATTTATGTATAAATATACATACAGACGGGTGACAAATGAAAGGAAAAACCCACATACAGTGTCTCAGTGAGGTGAGGAGCCACAGAACAGCTTCAATGCTCTTGGCACAGATTCTACGAGTCTCTGGACTCTACTGGAGGGATGGACACCATTCTTACAAAAGATATTCCCTCATTTGGGGTTTTGATGATGGTGGAGGAGAGCGCTGTCTAACACGTCGGTCCACAATCTCCCATAGGTGTTCAACTGGGCTGAGATCTGGTGACTGAAGGCCAGAGCATATGAGTCGCATCATTTTCACACTCATCACACCATTCAGTGACCCTCGTGCCCTGTGGATGGGCATTGTCATCCTGGAAGAGACACTCCCATCAGGACAGAAATGTGTCACCATAGGATAAAGGAGATCACTCAGAATAACTGCGTCATGATTTCCAGTGACCCTTCCCTCTAAGGGGACAAGTGGACCAAACCATGCCAGGAAATGCCCCCCACAGCATAACAGAGCCTCCGGACCCCCTCACTGTAGGGTCCAGCAGTCAGGCCTGTCCCGTTCTCTTGGTGTCCCACACATGCACTCACCCACTTGTCCAGAATACGAGCCAGTTGAGCGTCTGTGTGACTGAAGCTCATGTCATTCATGCCCCAATAATGACCCCTCATTCACAGTCACTTAGATCCTTTCCTCTTGCCATCTTGATCCAAAATCGAGGTCAGCTGGGCTGCTCAGCATTTGTATACATGCACAGAGCATGATGGGATTTTAATTGCTTAATTGTATCATGCAGTGCACCTGTTTGGAGGTGTCTGCATTTGTTATGTTCCTCCACTCATTTATTCAGGGTTTTCCTTTAATTTGTCACCCGTCTGTGAGAGCGAGAGAGCGGTGATGAAGTTACAGACAGAGGGGGGGAGAGACACAGACCTCCACAAACACCCTGCTGTTGGCGGCGACGACGCAGGGCCCGGAGTCTCTGGGCAGGAAGGCCTGCGTGCTGTACAGCTCGAGGGAGAACAGCGCGCCTGCCCGCCTCGCCTCCTGCCCCGCGGGGGGGACTGTGCTGCGGGGGGGTGCCGGGGCCAGGCAGCTGAACTACGGAGAGAGAGAGAGGGGGGGGGCAGAGTTAACTCTCGAGTTAAAGCCCGTCGCTGGCCGGCCGCGGCGGCGGGGCTGACCTGCATGGCAGCCGGCGTCTCTCCATCCTCCAACGCTTCCTGCGTGCTGTTGTCCATGGCAACCGGGGATGCAGGTCTCCATAGCAACACCTGGCATCAAGGGGGCGATTGACGAAAGAGGAGAGTCAGAGGAGGACACGGAGTCCTGGAGGTAAGCAACCGCACATAGCTCTGCGAGTTGTGGTCAGGGTGTTGGTGGGTGCGTCGGGGGTTAGTGTGTTGGTGGGTGTGTCGGGGGTTAGTGTGTTGGTGGGTGTGTCGGGGGCACAGTGTGGCCAGGCTCTCACCGTGTTGCGGTACAGGACACCCCGGGGAGACTGCTGGAACTCTGCCTCAGTCCCACAGGAAATGACCGGGGCTTCCACCAGGAAGTGACTCCCATTGGCCAGAGCCCGGCAACTGGGGTCGCTGAGGGTCACTGCTGACACAGGCTGAAAAGGGGAGGATTGGGGCAGAGAGGCTGGGGTTAATAGAGAGAGAAAGAGTGGGGGATGGGGTGAAGGAGAGGGGAGGCAATAAACACGGAGCGCAGAGCACACTGACCTGCACAGCATCGGAAGCGACGGAGACGGACAGCAGCCCCCCCCCACACTGCACGCTCAGTGCCGCCGACGCCCCCACCGCCTGACTGCCGCTCCCCCGGCCCACCCACTGCTGCAGCCAGCCTGGGACTCCCCCGGCCCGGGGCCGCACCACCCCCACATCAGAGCTGGACTGGGGTGGGACTGAAGACATGTCTGAAGAGAGAGAGAGTACTGAAAAACACTCCACACACAAATGGACAGACAGACACAGAGCCACACAGAGAGAAAGACACACAGCGACACACACACACACACTGGACAGAGGGACCAGCCAGTCCTTGTCCTGTCACACACCTCGACCCCCCTCCAGTTGTACCACAAACCGATTGGCCAGCCGCGCCTCTGTGTATGAGGTCACAGAGGGAAAGCCCCTCTCACGGGTCCAGCCAAGGAGGTCATAGGTCGTGAAGAGGTCAAGGGCTAGGGTGCTGGTCAGGGTCACGCTGGGGTCCGTGGGCCACCGAGCCGACACCCTGCTGGAGGACTGAGAGAGAGAGAGAGAGACTGAGACAGAGGCGTGCAAACACAGAGAGGAACTGAAACAGACCACTACAGACAGGCAGAGACACATATAGACGCAGATGGACAGAGACTGGGACAGGCAGAGACACATATAGACTCAGATGGACAGAGACTGGAACAGGCAGAGACACATATAGACTCAGATGGACAGAGACTGGGACAGGCAGAGACACATATAGACTCAGATGGACAGAGACTGGGACAGACAGAGACACATATAGACTCAGATGGACAGAGACTGGGACAGACAGAGACACATATAGACTCAGATGGACAGAGACTGGGACAGACAGAGACACATATAGACTCAGATGGACAGAGACTGGGACAGACAGAGACACGTATAGACATAGATGGACGGAGACTGGGACAGGCAGAGACACATATAGACGCAGATGGACAGAGACTGGGACAGAGAGAGACACATATACACGCAGATGGACAGAGGCCAGGATGGGTGGAGGGACAGGCAGAGGGACTCACGATGGTGGTGATGTGTCCTCGGAAGCCACGGTGAGTGATGGCCCAGCTGACCGGCGCCTTGCTGTGCAGTATCAGGACAACCCCTGTCCCCCGCGCACCCCCCAGCACACACACCTCAGCCTCCACTGGCACCTGCACCTGCCCCCCGCTGGGGCAGAGAGAGAGAGACAGGGACACAGTCAGACACACACAGTGACAGACAGATATGGACACAGACTGACAGACACAGCAAGTGACAAAGAGACAGCAGAACAGAGGCATAAGGACTGACACACAGACAGCTAAAGTAACTGAGTAATGGACAGACATGGGCATTAGAGAGATAAAACACTCATCAAAAGTAAGCATTTAAGGGATTCATTATCAGTGAATAATGAATGAAAGCAGTTAACTGTCCCCAGCACGTGCCACGCCCACCCGCAGAGCACTGACCCCGCAGACTGCAGGAGGATCACATGCACTTCTGGGTCGTGACCTTGGCCAGGGGTTGTGCAGCCTCTCACTTCCTGTGGCTGGAGGTCAGAGGTCAGGTAGTTGTGGGACAGGAAAAGGGGCTGCAGGACACACGTGCTCGGCATCATGGGATCTGAGGGTGGGGCAGGAAAGAACACTGTCTCACTCTCACTGTCTGACAGTGTCCTCGATGTCCCGCTCACTGTCTCCTACGCAATTCAGTTCAATTTAAAAAGAGGTCAGTGTTGCCAGAGCATGACAGACACACACAGAGATCAGGAAACAGTCGGGTGTAAGTCACCCTGAATAAGTGAACAAACTTTCTCTCCCTCTCAGTCTTGCTCACCCTCTCCCAGGCGGATGTAGACCCGGTTGGCACGGGGGGCGTGAAGGAAGGATGCGACGGAGGGGTGGTGTGCCAGAGCCCAGCGCAGCAGGGCAGAGGGGCGGGAGGGCAGACCCCCCACAGACTCCACCCTCACTGATGCCCCCACACTGACACTGTCCACACTGGAGCCCTGAGGGAGCTGGGGTGGCAGAGAGAGAGGGACAGTGTCAATACAGAGGGACAGAGTGGACAGTATACCCTGCAGGGCACTGGGACAGAGGGACAGACTGGACAGCAAGCCCTACAGGGCACTAGCACTGTTGGACAGAGTGGACAGTATACCCTGCAGGGCACTAGCACTGAGGGACAGAGTGGACAGAGTGGACGGTATACCCTACAGGGCACTAACACAGAGGGACAGAGTGGACAGTAAATCCTACAGGGCACTAACACTGAGGGACAGAGAGGGACTGACCTGTATGAGGAGTGGTGTCCCAGGCAACACCCTCTCGACCTCTAACCTCCAGTGCACTGCATGCTGGGAGTGCAGGACCAGGGCCAGGGGACACCCATGAGGTTGGGAGAGAGAGAGCGGACGGAGGAAAACGGACACCTGAGAGAGGGAGAGAGGGGGAGAGTGGCTGACACACTGGAGGTGTTATTGATGGCCGTGTCAACAACTGGACTGACTGATGGGTCATCGATGGTGAACCGGACAGACCTGGTTGTCGGGGCTGGGCGTGGCTCTCCCCACACTGATCACATGGGTCTCCCTGTCACCCAATCCCCTCGCAGCACAGCCTGGGCCCACCCCGAAGCGCTCCAGCTGCGCCTGGACTGGGAACAGCGCCCCCACTGGAGTCACTCGGCACTGCAGCTCCACTGAGAGAGAGAGAGAGAGAGAGAAATAAAGGACATATTCTTTAATATATTCCCAATCTCTGAGCAAATGAAAAACTAAGAAAAACTGGCTGCCCAATACGTAGCCGCCTGCCACAGAGGGGCACCGTGACCCTGCACACGGGCACCATCTGTCACAGGAATCCTACACACTTCTTCTGATGTATGTTCTTGTTATTTCTGTGTTTGATTACAAAAAGTAAATATATGTTTATGCATATTATTATCTTAATTGTTATATGTATAAATCAAAATGTATATCATACTTCTGTCCTTTAATATATCTTGTGATGTTTGTCATGCCAGTAAAGCTCTTTAAATTGAAATCGAGAGAGAGAAGAGGGACGGAGGGAAGTGGGAGATTAAAGTGGAGATGGCTCTGCTCTTTACTGCAGTAGACTTGTGGTGTAGTGTGTTGTGTTGTAGTGTAGTGTAGTGTGCTGTGCTACGCTGTAGTATATTGTAGTGTGGTGTGCTGTGCTGTAGTAAGTTGAACTATTGAACTATATCCCTGTGTAAGATGCTTCAGGCAGGTGAATACAAATAATAGATCAATAAAAACATAGTGAAGGAGTGAGACATCTCTCCATTTCTCTCTCTCAGCAGGCTGCTAATCCCTCTCTCCCCAACTGTGCTGATCCCTCAGTGTGTGTGCGCTCAGTGACATGAACTGTGTCTCTCTCCCATCCTACCTGCAGTCCCTGCTCCCATCAGCAGGAGCAGCACAGCCAACCCCCTGAGAGCTGCCATCTTTGTTGTGCCCAGGGCTGGCGGCTTCAGTGAGGGCGAGGGCTTCAGCCCCAGAGCATGCTGGGCACAGAGGCGATAAAAAAAATCGATAAAAGAAAGAAAATGTTAAAAACACACAAAAAATCAGAGGAGGAAGAAACACTCCTGTGTGTCTGTGTCACTCCATCTCTCTCCATCTCTCCCTCCCTCCATCTCACTCTGTACCTCCCTCCCTCGCTCCCAGCCTGAACTCCCGGGCGACTGAGCGGCAGTCCTGCTTTCTCTGGGCAGGATTTCTTCTATCAATAGATGTAGTTCTGGAATTTAGGTTTGATTCTCTCATACTGTATCATATAAAACAGTCTTAACATTTATATAATATGGCACATTTAAATATATACATTTAATGTATTTATTTTACATTTAATGGAATTATTTTGACTACTAAATACATCAGTTCAAACTTCAGATTTTGCTCTCCAGTCGCATGTCTTTGGCGTTTCTGCTGCTGGAGATAAAGGCAGACTGTGAAGACACTGAGGAGACGGACCCTGGCTGACTTGGAGACAGACAGACACAATGACTAACTGACTGACTATCTCCCACAAAAACTGAAAGTTACAGACTGGGAGACAACAGACATACAGAGAGAGAGAGAGAGAGAGAGAGAGAGAGAGAGAGAGAAAGAGATGGGGAGGTAGGACACAGAGAGGGACACTGACAGACTGAAAACCAGAGACAGACAGACAGGGGGACAATGCCAGACTTACAGACATCCCCACTATCACTATCCTGAGTTCCCACAGTGAGATATGATTGACGTATCTGACTTTAAAATGATCAAATACTAAAACAGCTTCCATCCCCATCACTACTACTACTACTAAAATAACACAATCATAGTAAAAACAACACAGAGACCACAGAGGAAGTCCAACTCCGGCATCTGCTATGCATGTGTATACATATATAGATCTCTCTTTAAAAGGATATAACGAGGGGAATTTTCCTGTCCTACCTCGATAGCCGTCAGGGCAGCAGTAGCAGCAGCCGTAGCCGTCGTCCCAGACGTAGCAGTGTAGTAGCGGCCAGTATCTTTCGCGAAAACTCAAATCTGAGACCTGTTTACACGAGCAGCCTGAACGTCTCCCCCACCGTGTCCCTCTCCCAGAGACGCTCACACACGGAGGAGCGGACAGGGACGGGCAGACGCGCACACACTCACTCACTCACACGCACTCACAGACGCGACCAGTTCACACCAAACTTTTGCTGTTGTTTTCGAGCCTCAGTCCGAACAGCGTCAATAAGCCGAGCCCTGCTGGACGGAGCACACGTACACACACACAGACGTGTGAGAGGTTCATATAGTGCACATACACGTGTGTGTGATCGTGTGTCAGTGATGCACTTTGGAAATGTTGCGTCGTGTTCAGTTTTCGCGTCACTCCACTGGGGAGAAAACACGGGAGATAAAAACACGGGGATCTACAGGAAGGAGGAGCTAACGGTGGGAGAGAGAGAGAGAGAGAGAGAGACTGAGGGAGGGAGAAGTGTGTGTGTTTAGGGGGTGGGGGGGCAATGGAGAAAGTGACTGAAAGTGAAAAAAATAATAGAGTGAGTTAGAGATGGAGATATTGAGAGGGAGAGAGAGAGGGAGGGAAAGAAGCAGGAGGGGGGAGACATTGGAGAAAGTGAAAGGGACAGAGAGAAAGTGAAAGAGGGATATAGGAGGGGGAGAGAAGGGAGGAAGGGAAGAGCTGGGGAGAGAAGGAGAGAGACAGGGATGGAGGCGGAGAGAGAGAAGGGGAGAAACAGAGGGGGGGGGGGGTGATTTGTCTGCATAGAAATAAGACAACTCACCAAATCACACAGTACAGCCAGAGGCCCAGTACACACAGACACACTCCCTCACTCACACATACACACTCACACTGACACACAAACACTAACACACTCACTGACACTCACTAACACATACTCACATTGACACACTCCATCACTCACACAATGACACACTGAAACTCCCACACACTGAAACACAAACACTAACACACTCACTGACACTAACACATACTCACATTGACACGCTCACACAGACACACACTCCCTCACTCACACATACACACACTAACACTCACACACAGACACACACTAACACTCACATTGACACACTGAAACTCCCACACACTGACACACTCCCTCACTCACACATACACACACACACACTAACACTCACATTGACACACTGAAACTCCCACACACTGACACACTCCCTCACTCACACATACACACACACACACTAACACTCACATTGACACACTGAAACTCCCACACACTGACACACTCCCTCACTCACACAGACACACACTCCCTCACTCACACATACACACACTAACACTCACATTGACACACTGAAACTCCCACACACTGACACACAAACACTAACACACTCACTGACACTAACACATACTCACATTGACACGCTCACACACAGACACACACTCCATCACTCACATACACACCGACACACTGAAACACTCCCTCACTCACACACACACAAACTGAAAAGCCTTGACCTAAAACTAATTTATTCTGCACCACTTCATTATAATTTCTATACCCATACTAATAATAATAATAAAAACAGCAGCTCCCTGTCAAGGCGCCCTGCTCCAGTTTCGGCCCAAACCTCCTCTCATCTGAATTCCAGTGTGAGATGCCATTTATTTTCCCATTACAGTAATGTCTGTGATTGTCCTGCAGGCAGGGGGTCCCTCGGTGTCCAGTGTCTCTATTGTAGCACAACAATAGGCAGCGCTGTGGAGAAGGGTCTTTGCATCGTACACCACCTGTCCCTCCTCTGCTCTTCTCTCCTCTCCCCTCCCCTCCATATTTCTCCGTCTGTTCCCTGCTGCAGTGGTTCCCAAACTAGTCCTGGAGCCCCCCTGTCTTGCTGGTTTGTGTGCCAACTGAGCTCTTAATTGCTTAATTGAACCCTTCATTGTTCAATTAACCACTCCACCCCCTCCCCTCCATTCTCTTTTCCCCTCTCACACTCATACTGACAGACAGACGATAGATATGCTCACAGACCTAGAGACAGACAGACGGAGGGACAGAGATAGATAGACAGATGGAGAGAGAAAAGGTGGATACAAAAAGGCAGACAAATACAGATGGACAGACAGATAGAGAAAAGCCAGAGATACAGATCGATGGACAGATAAAAGGCAGAGATACAAATGGACAGAGAGAGAGAAAAGGCAGAACGATATGGACAGACTGACAGACACAGAGACAGACGCAGTGACACAGTGTTAACTTTTAGGAAGTTTTTATTATTTTTTTAAATTTTTATTATTTGTTTTTTTGTGTGTTTTTTCAAAAAAATCCTGAGGTATTCACAATAAAATGTCACTTTCTTTTCTTTTTTTCCCCAAAATATTAAGGAAAATGAGACAAAAGGGGAAAAATAAAATAAAAATAATAATACAAAAAAATAAAAATAAACCCCAAAAATAATTCAAAGGTCAAAAGCGTATCGATGTGACAAGACATTAAAGCTGCACGATGTCTTACAGAGTCCGACACACAGGAGCCATGTCAGGCAGACCTCCCGACACGTTAACACTTAGACTCCTGCAACTTCTAAAGTGAAGCGTTGCTGTCGCCCCCCCACCCTGTCCATCGACCCCTCCCATTTGATCTGAGTGGAGCCCCGCCTCTTTGGGGGAGGGGCGGTTAACAGGCGCTTCTATTGGTTAACGAGTGCTGCAGTGCAAAGCTGCATCAGCCAATCCGCGGAAACCTTCGAAGACGAGGATGAGGACGATTGGCTCACTTTGGACACAACAGGACAACCTTATTGTTGTTGTTGCTGCTGTCTGGACTAGTACTGCTCTGGCCAAAGTATCGACTACTGCACAGGACACAGAGGAGGTACGGCTAGCAACAGGAGCTCCTTAATTGGTTAATTGGAGAGAGGAGGGGGAAAAAGAGTGAGAGGGAGGGATCGAGAGCAAGAGAGAGAGGGCAGAAAGAAGGGGGAGGGAAGATAGTGGTACCCAACCCTGGCCCAGGAGGACCCCCTACTCTGATGTTTTTTGTTCCAAACCAAGCTCTCAATGACTTAATTGAACCCTTAATTGAAGTAACAATCTGCTTAGATTTTGAGTATTAAAAGAGTTGGTTCATTGTGTTATTTATACAATCCTATACTTCACTTAAAACCCCTACTGTTTAAAATAATTAAAAGGCTCTGATTTAGCAAATTATTGGTTCAATTAAGGGTTCAATTAAGTAATTGAGAGCTGGGTTGGAACAAAAACCAGCAGGGTAGGGGTTCCTACAGGACCAGGGCTGGGAGCCTCTGCTCTACACAACCTCATGGAGGACAGACAGCCGGGTAATTAGGGGACACGACCTGCGATCGCACTGGCCAGTCACACGCTCCCCTGGTGTACTGGAGACCAGCACAGTCCCAGTCCAGCTCAGAGGGAGGAAGACGGGGCAGGGAGGAGGCGGCCTGTGTGCTCTGCAGTGCGTCGCACTCGCTCTCCCATTATCTGTGTCTCTCTGTTACGCACACGCATGTGCTCGCTCTCTGCCACGCACACGCACCGCTGCCCTCACATCTGACACTGGGTGATCTTTTCTAGTTTTAACTTGTATCGTTTTTTTCTATACATATATATATATTT
The DNA here is from genome assembly GCF_036373705.1 of Amia ocellicauda. Taxonomy (NCBI): domain Eukaryota; kingdom Metazoa; phylum Chordata; class Actinopteri; order Amiiformes; family Amiidae; genus Amia; species Amia ocellicauda. Next base: position 575,954 of record NC_089856.1, read on the forward strand.
TTTTGCTTTTGCTTTTTGAATAACTCTTCTCTAGTCATTTGTATTGCAGCTGTGATGTTTTTGACCAAAAGTCACTTTGGATAAAAAGCATGAGAAAAACAAATAAGTTACACAATAAATAACAATGAGAACAACAACAACAACAATAATAATATAATAATAGTGATCGTAAGAACAATACCATGCAAGGCCTGTCTGCAGGAGCAGGAGCAGGTGTGTGAAGTGTGGGGGCAGCCAGACAGGACACTGACGGTCAAGCGAAGGTGTACGTGGTGGACGGGGCATTGCTATGGAAGCGAGGCAGTGAGAGTGTGTGTGTGAGTGTGTGCGTTTGTGTGTACGTGTGCGTGTGTGTGTGTGTGTGTGTGCGGTGGGGGAGGAGAGAGAGAGAGAGAGAGAACCCTCTTTCACTGCAGTCTCTACAGAGCATTGCCGAGGGGGTAGTCAGCTCTTGAGCCGGACCCGGTGTGCTCTCGCTCTCTCTCTCGCTCTCTCCCCCTGCAGACAGAGGGAGTCTCTCTTTTCCTTTTTTCTCATTGTCTGTCTGTCTGTGTTTGTATTTGGTGTTTTCTCTTGCCCTGAATAGAACATTACGAAGAAAAATAAACATAATAATTTAAAAAGAAATGACAAATCAATATGAACTGAGGGACACTGACACACACACTCACTCACACAGGTCTGTACTAGTATATCAGACACACATCCATTCGAGCAGAAACTACACTTCTCACAACAACAATCATAATGGGAACAGACAGAACAATAATAATCATCAATATAAAAATCAATATTGCAAATAGCGGATCAATCAATCAGAGAGTTCAGAGACGGGAGGAGGTCAAGGCTCCCCCTCTCCTCTCTCTCCTGCAATACACATTCCATCAATTTGCAAAAAATATATATATATAATATATATGTGTGTGTAAAAATTATAAATAAAGATTGACACTTTGTGCCCCTCCCCCCCAAAAGAAAACAAAAAAAATGCAGTTACATCCATTATTATAACAACATGCAACTGATATACTTACAGCATGGTACTATTACCCCAGCTACCCCAGACACCCCACAGACCCACCCTTACAATCCTTATCATTCAGGACGCCTCTCCCTCAGTCGCTCTCAGCAGAGGGGGAGGAGGCCCTGTACGTTCTGACAGTGAAACGAGAGAGGGAGGAGGAGGGAGAGAGGGAGGGAGGGAGCCGATGTCAGGGTAATTCCGCGCAGGATCAATCTGCCCCAGTCTGTCTGCATCTCCGCTTCGTTCAGACACGATCGCTGCCCGCAGCTCTGCACTACTAACTGCTAACATCCAATTATCCAATTAAGGAGTTGGCTGGCAGGAACGGAGTCACACTGTGATCGAGTCCGGGTTGGGTGGGGTAATTTAATTAGGTAACAATTTAGGTGTTTATGTTCAGGGTGCGAGGGACAGCAACCTGCTGTGCCCATGATCATCGAGCAGCTCCCAGCTATGTTCTCTCTCCATCTCTGTTTTCCTGTAACAGTGCAGCCCAACTCCAGGTCCTGAGGTGGGGGGGAAGGGGAGGGGAAAGTGTCTTCTGGTACCTTTGTTCCACCTGAGCTGTTCATTACTTAATTGAATTGACAATGGGGGCCTAATAGAAGCAGGACCTAGCCCTTCCCCACCGATTTAATTGTATCGTCTTAATTGATCTAATTGGCTGAACTGGGCTCGCAGTGCTACCCCCCTGAGGGTCTCTGCTCCCGGACACACAGACAGACAGAGACAGTGCTAAAGACACACAGTAACAACAGTATCGCCCGCACCCTCCCCCTCCCCCATGGCTAATCTATAGATTTGTATATATATCATCATCAGAAGAAGAACAATAATAGATTTTTTTGTGTGTTTTTTCTGTTGACACCTTTGGTGTATAACGTCACGCCCCCCCCGCCCCCTCACTGGTTTAGCTTCAACAGGTTCCACCCCCCCGCCCGACAGGCAGGCAGGCAGGCAGACAGACAGACAGGCGTCACCCCGCCTCACTTACACAACAACGAGCAAATAAATAGAAATACAGTTTCATTTAGAAAAAACCCAAACGAACACATCGTGAGGAGGGGGAGGAGGAAGGTGGCAGTGAGAGGTGATGACGCAACACCCGCCTCCCCGGCCGTGCCCTACAGACTGAACTCAGAGCGCAGAGACGGACAGACAGACGCACAGACAGTCCAGCACTCGTGTTGCTGTAGTTTGACAGACAGTCCAGTTTACAATCAGCCGGTCAAATATTTCACACACAGTACAGGGGCTCCAGTGAGCCGGGGCTCCTCCCACTCACCACAAGCCCCTCCCACTCCAACTTCTACTTTCTCTGCCTTCATTCCCTCTCCCTCCCTCTCCATCACATTCTGCTTCTCTGTTCTCCTCTCCATGCACACTCCTCCTCCATCTCCACCCATCCACTTATCCATTCCATATTCTTACTGTTTCCCACTTTTTCTTTGCTTTTTCTCTTGCCTGTTCTCTCTCTATCTCCTGCTAATCCTCCCCTCTACCAACATGCTACATCCCTTCATCCCTCCTTCCTCTCCTGCAGATGATCTGTCAAACCAAGGTTCAGCGACTAGGTAAAAATGAATAGAGGAGGTAGAAATCAAGAGAAAGAGAGAGAGGGCAGGAGGGAAGTGGGAGAGGGAGAAGGATGAATTCAGTGACAGAAAAAAGTGTGAGATTGAAAGAGTGGAGAGGCACAGAGGGAAACAGCACTTCAGGGACACAGTGACCCCCTATTCTTTCACTGCCTGTCTCCTGTGAACAGAGCGGTAGTGACAGCCTGCCTCTCCCTCTCTCTCTCTGGTCAGTCAGGTGATAATCTGACACTACATTAATACTTTTTGTATCATTATAATTACACTCTCTCTCCAGTCACAGTTATTATCAGCAGGCAGGAGTCTGGGCACTTAGTGACACAAACCTCCTGCATAAACCGAAATTCTCTCCCTCTCTCTACCTACCTTTACCATCAGATTAACATCAGCAGTGCCGTGATGACACTAGGGGTGCAGGAGCCACTGTGTGTGTAGACAAGAGCACAGCATATACACACACCTGTACTATACACACACATCTGTACTGAGGTGTATATACATACATACATGTACTACACACACCTGTAATGTAGTGTATATACACATACCTGTACTACACACACCTGTACTGTATATACACACCTGTACTACACACACACACACCCGTACTGAGGTGTATTTACATACATGTACTACACACACCTGTACTGTAGTGTATTGTATATACACACCTGTACTACACACACACACACACACCTGTACTGAGGTGTAGTGTATATACACACCTGCACTACACACACACACCTGTAGTGTAATGTATACACACACCTGTACTGAGGTGTAGTGTATATACACACCTGTACTACACACACACACCTGTACTGAGGTGTAGTGTATATACACACCTGTACTAGTGTATACACACCAGACTTTACTATACACACACACCTACACTGTAGTGTATATACACACCTGTACTACACACACACCTGTACTGTAGTGTATATATACACACCTGTACTACACACACACCTGTACTGTATATATACACCTGTACCACACACACACCTGTACTGTAGTGTATATATACACCTGTACTACACACACACACACCTGTACTGTAGCATATATACACAACTGTACTACACACACCTGTACTTTAGTGTATATATACACCTGTACTACACACACACACACACACACACCTACACCTGTACTGTAGTATATATACACAACTGTACTACACACACCTGTAATGTAGTGTATATATACACCTGTACTATACACACACACACACCTGTACTGTAGCATATATACACAACTGTACTACAAAAACATGTACTGTATATATACACCTGTACTACACACACACACACCTGTACTGTAGTGTATACATACTGGACTTTACTACACACACACCTGTACTGTAGTGTATTGTGTTATTCAGCATCTATCGGGTATCAGACAGCAGCACTATAACAGCGTGTCTGTGAGTCTGTCTGCTGGCATGGGGGGCATTCCTCTCTTCATCTCTCTCCTCTCCCAGCCACCGTGGGCCGCCGGTCTGCCTGTCTGTCCTTCCCTCTCTCTCTCCCTCCCTCCATCCCTCGCTCTCCGCTCCTGGCTACCTGCTGAAGAGCGAGTGCAGGTGCGTCTGGCTGTACAGCTGGCTGGTGCGCGGTGACTCTGTGCGCTCCATCACGTCCTGGAACCACCCAGCCACGTCCACCTCCGTCACCTCGTACCGACGGATGAAACTGTGCTCCTGGGAGAGAGAGACAGGTTAATACAGGCACTGTAGCCCACTGACTCAGAGAGAGAGAGAGACATTGATACACTGACAGTTCACTCACCAGCAGCTTGTGGTACTTTGGCCTTTTTCTGTGATCTTTTGTAAGGCTGTGAAGAGAGCGAGAGTCAGTGGAAATTACTTGTGATTCTAAAACTTTGAGATTAAATTAAAAGTCTGTGCACTGGCTAAATGGGTCATACTGGTTACACTGTCTGCAGTGTGTGTGTGTACTGGGAGCCTCACCAGTCTTTGACAAAGGACTGGAAGTCCAGGGAGAAGCCCATGCCCAGGGGCAACAGCGGCGGCTCCTCCTGCAGGACTTTGGTCAGAACCTCAAAATCTGTCTTGCAGTTCTTATAGGGAAACTGCCCTGTAGCCAACTCCACCTGAGAGAGAGAGAGAGAGGGGTTAATACACACACACACCTCCACCTGACAGACAGAGAGAGAGGGGTTAATACACACACACTCACCAGTGAGATGCCGAGGCTCCAGACGTCTGCGCGGATGTCATAGTCAGGTTTGCTGGGGTCGGGGGGGTCTATTCTCTCAGGCTGGGAGGAGCAAACAAACACACAGCTTAACAAGACTACACAAACACACACAGCTTAACAACACTACACACACAGCTTAACAAACACTACACACACAGCTTAACACCACTACACAAACACACACACACAGCTTAACACCACACACACACAGCTTAACACTACACAAACACACAGCTTAACACTACACACACAAGCAGCTTAACACCACAACACAAACGCACACACAGCTTAACACCACATACACACAGCTTAACACTACACACACACGCAGCTTAACACCACTACACAAACACCACACACACAGCTTAACACTACACAAACACACAGCTGAACACCACTACACACACAGCTTACCACCACACACACAGCTTAACACCACCACACACAAACACACACAGCTTAACAACAGTACAGGGCCCCAAGGGCAGTGTTGGGGTGCGGGCGGGGCAGTGTCTGGGTAGTGCTGGGGGTAGGGCGGTCGGAGCAGTGTTGGGGGGCTGGGCAGTACTCACAGCCATGTAGGCGGCACAGCCGGCGCTGCGGGTCTTGGCCTTGCTGTCCACCAGCCGGCCGCTGATGCCGAAGTCGCACAGCTTGATCTGGCCCTTGGCGTCCAGCAGGATGTTGGAGGGCTTGACATCGCGGTGGATCACGCCATGCTTCTCCTTCAGGTATAGCAGGGCCTTCACTATCTACAGAGTGAAAGACAGGGAGAGAGGGAGAGGGAGTGTGAGGGAGAGAGTGAAAGAGGACCTTCAGTATCTACACAGACACACAGGGAGAGAGAGAGAGAGACTCACTGCCACGGTCATCTTGCCCAGGATGCGCTCAGGAATGGGGCCCTGGATCCTCTTCTTCAGCTTCTCTGCACACGTGCCCATCAGCTCCATAGCAATGAACACGTCCGTCTGCACACGCACACGGAGAGAGAGAGGCAGACGCATGAACACAGAATGACAATCCTCACTGTCCCTGATACCTCTGTGTGTATGTTTGTATATGTGTGTGTGTGAGTACACAGGCACCTCAGGGTGAGGGAGATGGCGCAAAGGTACATACTCATGTACCCACAGTGTAGCGTGTGACTACCCGTGTGTGGGTGTAGTATGTGACTACCCGTGTGTGGGTGTAGTGTGTGACTACCCGAGTGTGTAGCATGTTAATCCTTGTGTGTGGGTACAGCATGTTAATCCCCGTGGGTGTAGCATGTTAATCCCATGTGTGGGTACAGCATTTTAATCCCATGTGTGGGTATAGCGTGTTAATCCCCGTTTGTGGGTATAGCGTGTTAATCCCCGTTTGTGGGTATAGCGTGTTAATCCCCGTTTGTGGGTATAGCGTGTTAATCGCCGTTTGTGGGTATAGCGTGTTAATCCCCATATGTGAGTGTAACATGTAAAAACCCATGTGTGGGTGTAGCGTGTTCATTGTATCACAGGGGTTATAATAACTATGTTGAGGTGAAAACAGGAAAGTGAAAAGTTAAAATACTATGAAGGACTCATCACAGAGGAAGCACGATGGGAGAGAGAGAGAAGGGGAGATGGATGGAGAGGGAGAGAGAAGGAGGGGGAGGGCCTCACATTGGTGACAATGGCTCCGTAGCACTGTATGATGTAGGGACAGTCATGGCTCTTCAGCACCACATCCAGATCCATCAAGATGCGCTTGTTCTCGTCTTTATTTCCCGTCCGGCGCATTTGCTGAGCGAGAGAGAGAGAGAGGTACAGAGTCAGGGTCCCAGTGTGAGGGTCTCAGCAGCGTGTAAGTGTCGCGCTGTGTCAGTGTCCCAGTGTCAAGGTCTCCCGTTGTCTCAGTGGGTCATGGTCTCCCTGTGACTGTATGTCAGTGTCTCAGTGTGTCAAGGTTTCCCAGTGTCTGACTGTGTCAGCGTCTCACTGTGTCAGTCTCAGTGTGTCAAGGTCTCCTGGTGTCTCTCAGTGTGTCAGTGTCTCAGTGTGCTGACCTTGACGGCGATGATGTGTCCTGTCTTCTTGAAGCGCACTTTGAAGACCTGTCCACACGTCCCGCTGCCAATCTCCCCCTCATTCATCAGGTCACTGACCTCTGCTGGGTAGCGCTGAGGAGCAGGGCACAAAGTCACGGCACAGAGTCACGGCACAGAGTCACGGCACAGAGTCACGGCACACACACACTCACCTGGCCATCTATCTTCAGGTAGCCCGTCTGTTTCATGATCTCCTGCAGCTTCTGATCGATCTCAGCACTGAGAGAGAGAGAGAGAGGGAGGGAGAGAAAGAGAGACAGACAGAGAAAGATGATCACTGACCCCACACACTACTGACTGTAGTGTACTGCCCTAGAACACACTGCATGCCGCGGGCGGGCTCTTACTTCTCCAGGCTCTTGGGGACGCTGTACGTGGGCGTGGGCAGGGTGAGCATGTGGCGCGGGCGGCTCGGGTGGGGGTGGTGCTGGGGGGAGCTCTCGGACGAGGACGAGCGGCTGCCTCCGTCACTCACCAGGGGGAGCTGCAGAGCTGGAGGGGGTGAAGGGAGGAGGAGAAGAGCATGTTAACCAAGAGACTTTGAGCCCCTGAGAGACAGTCCGGTCTGGTCTGGTCTGGTCCGCTCCAGTCCAGTAGTCCACAGGAGTCTCTCTGATTAAGATCTGGGGGCCCTGTGTCCTCAGGGGGAAACAGACAGACAAATTAAGGAACAGGGGAGTTGTTTAAAATACAAACGAACAACAAACACCGCATGAGGTGAGAGACAGGTGCTCCCAGCATGCACCAGTGAGAGACAGGTGCTCCCAGCATGCACCAGTGAGAGACAGGTGCTCCCAGCATGCACCAGGCAAACCTGCAGTTAAATGGCGGATCTGTTTCAAGCAGAGAAAAGACTGAAGCTCACGCCCTGTCCCTCACACGGCACTGAGTATTTAAGACAAAGGACATTGACTGACTGACTGACTGACTGTACCTGTAATACAGCAGCCTAATCTCCTGGCTGCTCGCACTCTTGCTGTTTTGCACTGTACTGAGTGTGGCCTTGTTGTGCGATTGTGTACCGATTAATTGTTTGCACTTCTCGCGTTGCTGCGACGCATCCGATGCCCCCCTCCCTTTAGCAGATGAGTTGACAGACGTGACACAGGGACGTCCCTGCATTGTGCAGACGTGTGCTGATTGTATCCTGTCCTGACTATATCACTGAGATGCTTTAACACGCTTCGTGTGAAGTGGACGAGGGCGTCTGATAATAAATGTGATGATTGTCCAGACAGTCATCGCTGAGCCGGACAAGCCCTGCGCTGCCCTCAAGCACACAGACCCTCCCCAACACAACACCAGCGCACACAGCACAGGAGATGCAGGAATGCAGCTCAGCACCGGTTATCAGGTTAGACAGACAGACAGACGGACAGAGACCAGGGACACAGCAGCCATCGTTTCAGTTTAAACATAAACTCGATTAATAAAACCCCACCCTGTTCAACAGCAGAGTCGCTGACTCAGGGGAACACACAAACGACACGCACACACACGGAGACACACATGCACACACACGCACAGCCAGAGAGGCGCCACACCACAGAGAACAGGTCAAAATATAAGGATGGACAGACTGAGAGAAAGATGGCGGGAAAGAGAAGATATGGACAGACAACGAGCTGTTGGAACACACAAAACACACTGATGGACTGATAAACTGACAGACAAACAAGACAGACGGACGGACAGAATGAGACTGAATGTCAGACAGACAGGCAATAGTGTGTCAGTACGGTGTGTGCTGAGCCATGCAGCACTGTGAAGAGTGAGTGTCACACTGCGGGTTAATACCAACACACAGTACACACACTACACACACACAGCCCTCATAGCCCTCTACAGTCACTCACTCACAGGCACACTGAGTGAGAGGGAGGATGGGAAGGTGGGAAGGTGGGGAGGGATGCAGCACACAGGCAGGGAACCAGCCACTGGGAAATGAAGGGAGAGAGGGAGAGAGAGAGGGAGAGAGAGAGAGAGAGCACACAACATGTCTCGGGCCGGTCGGTGGCTGTGCTGACACTGCTCTCTACTGGCTGTTTGTGGTATTGAAAATTAATAATGTTAATTACAACCACAACAATAATAAAGCAAAGATTAGATGGAGGGCTGAGAGGAAGAATGAGAGAGGGATGAAGGGATGCCACGGCCAGAGCGAGGGATGAGCCTGTGAGAGAGAGAAAGAGAGCGGGGTGCAGCGGCCGGCCGGGCGGGCGAGGGGGCGAGGGATGTATTGAAATGATACCTGCGCGCTGGGAGGGGGCTGGAGCGGGACTGAGCTGGATCACGATGACTGGACACAGGGAGAGGAGAGAAAAGAGACACGCACATTACTGAACACTGTACAGCACACACACACACACTACTGAACACTGTACTGCACACACCCAGAATACTGAACACTGTACTGCACACACACTGCACTGAACACTGCACTGCGTGCACACTGCACAAACCCAGAGTACTGAACACTGTACTACGCATGCACACACTGCACTAAACTGCACACACCCAGAGTACTGAACACACACTACTGAACACTACTATGAGCACACACATACACACCCTACTGAACACTGTACTGCACATGCGCGCACACTGCACTGCATACACCCAGAGTAGGGCTACAACGATTAGTCAACTTATTCCACTAGTAAAATACATCAACTTCTATTTCAGCCCTTGAATAGTCATAGAGGCGACGTAGCTCAATCTTAACCGTTCTTATTAATATCATTGATCTGAGCCCTAATATCCTCGGCCCGCATTCCTGCTCTGTGCGAGAATAACGGTTTCATTCCCAACAGCAGTAGGTGGCAGCAATGCATCACTTGGTCTGTCATCCACCTGTGCGCCTCACTGGAGAAATGTGTGAACCCGCCCGTCGCAGCCAGCCACCGCGCAAAACAAAACTCGGGCGAAAGCATCGAAACAGTGGGAGTATTTATGAGAGAGAGAGAATGATAGCCTTACGGTGCTCTGTGGACTGTGTAAATCAGTATTAGCTTTCCAAAAGAGCACATCTTGAGCACTTGACACAAAACGCATGGTAGGTTTTTGCAGCGTTGCTACTAACAGGGCAACTGTGGTGTTAATTATGAAATTGCGCTGAAGAAAGTGTTGTATTTGCTGTAAGCTTTTCTCTCATGCTAATGCTAATCGACATCAAATTTGACATACCTAAACATGCACGTAATCCTACACCTGTCTTCAATCATGGTGCATGTAGACGCAATTTTCCAAAGGTACAGAATAACTTTTAAGTGACTTTTGAATACAAGCATGCCAGAATTTCCCCAGTTAAAATAAACTGTTTTTTCGCCAATGCTTGTGTATCGACAGCCGCAGCATCGAACAAACTAATTGATCTAAACTGGGAGACTCAGGTTTACGTGTAAAGTCAGGTTTAAGTGATGCTGTAGACATGTGGGATATTGCGCATGCGTGCGCCGCGATGAAGACACGTGGATTATGTGCATGTTTCAGGCATGTCACATTATACGTAGAATGTTGGATATAGACTTTTGAAACATGTAGGCTCTGGGCGCTATGGAGGACTACAGGGCTGAGCATTTAACCACTTCAATAACATGATGTACGCACGCACATCACATGAAAACCATCAGTAGTTTCATGTCATTCCCAAAGCCTGTGACGATACTGTAGAATGTGAATTGAAAGCCGGGGACGGCAATCATGCCATGTTTTCATCCAATCGCATGTTGTTTGAGCCTCCATGTACCTGTGCGCGTCTAAAAGTCTTATGTCTTTTGTGGCGATCCATTCACCTTCTACAAGTATAAAAATACAGTTTTATTATTAGTTGTAGTTTATATAGTTTTTACCAAGAGCTTTACAGTGCTGTGGCGATAGATGCTCAGAAAACAGTGCTGAATAGACGCAATGGAGCAGCGTCTGCGCAGCCAGACCCACCACAGTGCTGTGCGGAGCCCTGCAGCGCAGTCTTCCAGTTTACTGCACTGAGCACTTCAGCAGACTGCACAGAGCAAGCGCCGACAGCACAGGAGAGTTTGAGTTGATAATTACTGTTCATTGTTTATTATTACAGCGCTTCAGTGTATTGTTTATTATTTTCATATGAGTTCCAGTGCATTGCGTAGAATTAGTGTTTCAGTGTATTGTTTAATATTTTTATTTTCATTTTAGTGTGTTTATTGCTTTTATTACAAAAGTTTGTTATTTATTATAAAGTATAATACTGTAAACAATAAAATGAATTTGCATTGTTTCTTTGTTCAAACATAATAAAACAACCTTGCACTTCTCTCTTTACTGAGCCTGGATATGTAGTACATAATATAAAAAATTAAACAAATTGTGTTTTTCATTTAATTCATCATATAATTGCATTTTAAAGTAATTTCAAGAATTAAATCAGTATAATAATTATTTTCTAAATCTGGACCTGGGAAGGGTTTTCATTTCTTCATCTGGAGTTGAAGTGTGATGTAAAAATGTCTAGTCCTGTATTTACAGAGTTCGGCGAACTCGAGAGCAGGACGCCATGTTGGCACCAGGACCCAGAAGAATGCACTGATAATAAAACACTGTTTGCTGTTGTGATTATTCGAATAATCGATCGTTTTATGTATAGAATAATTGATTATCATATTAATTGACAGCTACAGCCCTAACCCAGAGTACTGAATACTGTACTGCAAGCACATGCTACTGAACTGCACACACACAGAGTACTGAACATTGTACTGCATGCACACACACTACTGAACACTGTAATGGGTGTGTGTGCACACTGCACTGAACACTGTAGCGCACATGCTCACACACTGCACTGAACACACCCAGAGTACTGAACATTGTACTGCAAGCACACACACACAACTGAACACTGTAATGCATGTGTGCACCCACTGCACACACACTACTGAACACTGTACTGCGCACACACACACACTACTGAACACTGTACTGCACACACGCTACCAAACACTGCACACACATTATTGAACACTGTACTGCATGTGTGCGCCAACTGCACACACATACAGAAACTACTGAACTGTACCACGCGTCGACACGACACGACACGACACTGCACTGCACTGCACACACACACACACCACTGAACACTGTAATGCATGCACACACACTATTGAACACTGTATTGCATGTGTGTGCCCACTGCACACACACTACTGAACTGTACTGCGCGTACACTGCACTGAACTGAACACACCCAGGGTACTGAACACTGTACTGCACACACACACACTACTGAACACTGTACTGCACGTGCACGCCCACTGCACTGAACTGCGCATGCATGCATACACACACACACACACATGCACTCACACACTCACTACTGAACATTGTACTGTGTGTGTGTATGCCCACTGAACTGCACACACATGGGACTGGGACTGCTCACGTGCACACTGCACTGGACTGCACACACCCTGAACATTGCACTGCACATGCGCGCAAACACACACACACACACATTATTGAACACTGTACTGCACGTGTGCGCCAACTGCACACATACACACACTACTGAACTGTACCACACGTGGACACTGCACTGCACACACACACACACACACACACACACTACTGAACACTGTAATGCATGCACACACAAACTACTGAACACTGTATTGCATGTGTGCGCCCACTGCACACACACTACTGAACTGTACTGTGCGTACACTGCACTGAACTAAACACACCCAGGGTACTGAACACTGTACTGCACACACACACTACTGAACACTGTACTGTGTGTGTGTATGCCCACTGAACTGCACACACACGGGACTGGGACTGCTCACGTGCACACTGCACTGGACTGCACACACCTAGAGTACTGAAACACTGTACTGCACACACAGACACATGGTACTGAACACTATACTGCACACCCATACACACACGGTACTGAACACACATACATGCACAGGCCTGCACTGTACATACACTGTACTACACACACAGTACTGTACACAGCGCTACACACACACACACACAATACATTATTGTGTACACAGTACTGTACACAGCTCTACACACACACACACACAATACATTATTGTGTACACAGTACTGTACACTGCACACACACAAATGCCCAATCAGGGCTGCACCACCTCTCTACTGCAGATTGCGCACACACAGAGCACACCCTACACTGCTGCACCACACACACACTCTCACACTACAGGATACTGTACACACCCACCACTGTAAACCATACACTCAAACCCCCAAAACACACACACTACTGTCAACTGCAATGTACACACAGGCATTACTACACACAATAAACACTGTACACACTGTACTCTGCTGCTCCCTAAGACATTCTTCACTACTGTTGACACAACTGCACACACCACACACACAACTGCACACACTGCCACTGTAGTAAGCTGTACACTCAGCTACATCTCCCACGGAAGACAGCCCATAATCTCACAAAGAACTAATAAATGCACAACATACACACGGAAATCTAGGGGGGGAGGAAAAAAAACACACCAAAGGGCAGAATGATGAGAGGATGAAGGGATGAGTGTGAGGATGAGAATTGCTCTGGGTCTCCTCTCTGTCCCTGGCTCCTCTCCCCTGCTGCGTGCCCTGTGCCCTGCCCCCTTAGCTCTTCACAGGGCCAGCCCTTTCCACTCACACTACTTGGTCCTTCGGTGGCTTTTCTTCCAGAAAGATCCGTTAAAGGACTGAACTCAACCAAAACTAGCTCCAGCTGAACTGAGCCCAGTCTTTATAAATGTGTTACTGGTTTCGGGGGAGGGGAGGGGGTGTGTCTCTCCATTCCCAGGGCTGAAGATATAACCTATGTACAGATCTATGGGAGAATGTATGAACAGATAACCGTATACAATGACCCGGCGTCCCCACACCACTTCTCCGAGCGCTGCCACTGGGGCTGTTGGCAGATGGCAGCACAGTCACGGAGCCAGAGCAACAGCATCCTTCTCACTGAGCACGGCCGGACACAAGAGTGGTCACTTGTTGGAGGGCCACTGAACACACTTGGATTAAGGTTACAAAACACATGGGAGTGTGCGAGAGAGTGAGTGTGTGCGTCTGTGAGTGTCTGTGTGTGTGTGTGTAAACTTTGGACTACAAAAAAATCCATGTTTTCAAACAAACTCTGACACACAAGCACTCCCGATTACACTCAATAATAATAATGATAATGTGATATTGGCAGTGTGTTGACCCGCTGTCACTGAAACCCATTTCCGCATACAGTACACACACACAGCGGGCTGCCGGCCGGACGGGCCTCGGGGAGCAGCGGCTCCACGGCCGCTGCACAGAGCCCCACGGGCCGGGCGAGCGACCTGACCCGTCCTGTGGGCTGTTGAGCACGGCGCGCCAGTGCGGCCGAACCGGCCCTGGGCCCGACGCGGGGTGTGTATGTTGTGCGTTTGGTTCTCCCATCACCCTCCCTCCCTCCATCTCTGCCAGGCTAGCTCCCCCACTCCCTGGATCTCATCTCCCTCTCTCTCTCTCTCCCTCCTCCTCCTCCTCTCCCCGCCCTCCGATGTCCCGACCCGACCCGACCCGGCCCGCTCACTCACTGGGTCTCGGCCGGGCCCGCTGCGGACTCATGTCGATGTTGAGGTCGATGCGCCGCCTCGCCTCCTTGTTCTCCTGCTTGAGCTTCTCCTCGATGCGAGACAGTCTCTGCTCCAGCGACGACATTTTGGAAAACTGAGGGGACCATCGAGTGCGCGCGGCGGTGTCCGCAGTTCAGGGGAGCGACATAGAGCGGCTGACCGCATACGCCAGCAGCGCGCAGTGCACGCAGGGATAGGTGGAGGACGCAAGGCGCTCTTCGGGGCAATAGATATCATAAAGCGGAAGTGGGTCCTGCTGCAGTGCTGCCCCTAGTGCTGACAGACATCATGACCAGGATGTAAAGTATCTGAGGAGGCCGTGTATATTTTTTAAGGGTGGGATGCAGGTTAATCAAAGCTGTGACAGTGTTGCGGCAGGTGATACTGTGTCAGTTAGAATATTGTACAGTATGTAGGTTAGTAGTATATGTATATCTGACAGTATGTATTATTACACTTCCCTATTCAGGCTTACAATATAGCAATACTTACACTATATCATACTATTTTTAATATCCTATGACCCATTTATACAGCTGGGTTTGTACAGGAGTGATCCAGGGTACAGCAGCCTGACGCTCCGCTCCAGAGTCCTGACCGCTACTGCACACTGCTGCCCTGTGCAGCATACAGATAAACCCAGTGTGTAGTCATACTTTTCATTACTTTCTAACACCGTACAGCATTGCGTATTGTGCATGTCCGTAGTGTTAGAATGGGTAACCTATACTGGAATGCTACACTGCACTTTATGGTTTTAGCACTGTGTGTGTGTGTGTGTTTCAGGCCACCATTAACAGAAAATACACACAAAAGAACACAAAACACAAGTTAAAAGAAAAAATAAAATGTAATCGTTCAGTCCTTCATTCATGTCGTATCGCTGCATATTTCATTCAGCATGGAATTATACATCTTTATTATTATAATAGTAATAATTATTGTTATTGTTATTATTTATTACTACCATTATTATCACAGGTATTGCATTACTATTTTTGATGTTGTAAATGTACAAATATTAGGTCATATCAAATTAAAAGTTTAATAATAATATATATTTTTTAAATCCTTCACAACCCTATTAGTATGCAGTACAGTAGCTCTTGTCCAGAACTGAATTTGGAGTGTTGGACCGCACATCAAAGTTCCATCTCCATAGAAACCTCAGCCCCGCCCTCTGCGCTGCCCCATCGCTAACACACTTTCTACATGCTGCTGTAAAGGCCCCCCCACCATACACACACAGTAACATAATGCTCTACTCTACACAGCTGCACTACACTACACTCGTGTCAGACCCACATTCATTCACACACACGTGTCACTGAAGTCACTCTCGGTTTCTCTCCCACTTGCAACCACCCAGGCACCCCCTCCACCCTCTCTCTCTCTCTCTCTCACACACACACACACAGGGCCCAGACTGCAGCCAGCGCTGTGTTACTACAGTATAGTATAGTATAGGGCCCAGACTAGAGCAGCGCTGTGGGGACTAATTTGCTAATCAAATCCCCCAGTGCGCTCACACACACACACACACACACACACACACACACACACATCACAGTAATCTCACTCAGTAGGGTTTCCAGTCGAACCCTCAGCCGATACTCTGCTCCCCCGACACAGAACACAGAGGAAGAGATGAGGGGCTCAGGGTTCGAAACAGTGCGAGAAAGGGACAGAGACGGAGAGATATATATGTGTAAAAGTGTGTATGTATATGTATGTGTGTATTTATGTAGGCATGTGTACACATGTGTGCTTGTATGATTTAAGTATGCATATATATATATATATGCATGTATGTAGGTTTACATGTACTTTCTGTCCACATATTTTCACTTCCTGCTTCGTGGTGTTCAGGAACGGCCACAGTGTGTTCAGGGTAGACATCTCTCTGGTTTCCGCCCCATAAAGCATAAATACCCCGGCCTGATCACCCCCCGCATCCGTCATCTGCCCCACTTCGGCAGCAGCTCCCTGTGGACCCAGCACCAGACCGCCATGCCCTCAGCCAAGTGAGTTCAGCCAAACCTCTTTACACTGCAGCCTCACACCACAGCGCAGTGCAGTGATGGTGATTGTTGCTGTTGATGTGTGTGTCATTGCTCTGGAAACACTACAGTCTGCCATGCCAGTACAGCACCACTGGAATTGGAATTTGGGAGAGTGGGCGATACAGAGAGAGAGGAGAAAGAGAGAGAGGAAAGGTTTTCCTGCATGGTTATACAGCACCATACCTGTACCATACAGTACTATATGTTACTGTACTGCACTATACTGTACTATACTGTCCTATCCTGTACCAAGCTGTCCTGTATACATGCCCCTGCTGTAGCTGACCTTGCTGAGCTGTGGCTGTCCAGGGCTCCACACTGCTCCATGCCCTGCGCCCCGCCCAGCCCCATCCCATCCCCTTCTCTCTCTCTCTCTCTCTCTCTCCCATCCCCCTCTCCCCAGCCCATCCCTTTGCCACCCACTAGCTCACCCCGCCCCGCCCCCTGTGTGTCCTCGGGCTAGCAGAGCTCGGAGGAGACGTAGTCGAAGTCTCGGAAGGTGTCCTGCTCTTTGCGTGTGAGTACGCGCGGGTCACGGGGCGGGGTCAGGACGGGGGCTTCGGACGTGAACTCCTCGTCGAAGTTGCTGACATCCTCGCCGCCCACGATCTGCGGCACGAATGGGGGCGGCAGCTTCCTTGCCAGCAGCGCTTCCCAGTCCACACCCTGCCGAGAGAGGGAGAGGGAGTGTGAGACAGACAGAGACACATAGAGACAGAGAGACAGAAACACAGAGACAGAGTGAGAGACACGGACACACATAGAGGGACAGAGTCACAGACCTAGTGAGAGACACAGACGTGCACAGAGACACAGAAAGATAGAGTGAGAGACATGGACATGCACAGAGACAGAGTGAGAGACATGGTCATGCACTGAGACAGAGTGAGAGACACGGATACACACAGAGACAGAGTGAGAGACAAGGACACGCACAGAGGGAGGGACGCAGAGCCAGTGACTTACCCTGAAGAAGGGCTGTTTCTTGACGTCCTCGGCGTCCTTGTCGCTGGAGCCCAGCCGGCGCTCCGGGTTCCTCCGCAGCAGCTGCAAAGCCAGACCGTCAGAGATCAACCCACATCAATAATCAATCAATCACCAATAATCAGTTATCAATACTGCACCTCAGCCATCTTCAGTGCAGCTCTACAGTCAGACAGTGATCAATAACAGATGCAGGTCTACAGCCCAAAGGAGATGCTATGTCATTGGCTGTGTAGCTGGCATGTAAGACAGAGCTGCTCTGTGATTGGCTGAGCTCGAGTGCCTGGCAGCTCAGCGCAGGCCTGTGATTGGTGGAGGTAGAGGCCTCACCCGTCTCATGATGCCGATGGCCTCGGTGGAGAGGAATCGTGGGTACCGCACTTCGTCATTCACAATGCTGTCGAACACCTCCTCCTCATCATCGCCCGGGAACGGAGACTGGCACACACAAGTGCATGGGCACAAGACACACACAGACACACACACAGGTACATGGGAACAAGACAGACACAGACACACATAGAGACACAGATAAACACATAGAGACACAAAGACACACAGTGTTAATCGTACTGTGAGTGCAGACCAGTGAGACAGAGAGGTGCTCAGACACACACTCAAAAACACACAAACACTCTCTCTCACACACACAAACACGCATTCTCACATACACTCTCACACCCACACACTCTCACACTCACACACACTCACCTCTCCCACCAGCATCTCGTACACCAGCACTCCTAGTCCCCACCAGTCCACTGCGCGGGTGTACGAGGTGTCTGTCAGCACCTCTGGTGCCAGGAACTCTGGGGTCCCACAGAATGTGCTGGTCCTGTCGCCATAACCCATCCCTGAGAGAGAGAGAGAGAGAGAGAGAAAGACATAATGATATATTAATTAATTAATATAATACATATTTAAATATACATAGAGATAGATATTTTGCAATATCTATAAGTAGAGATAGACAGAAAGAAGAGCGCGAACAAAACAGCATTCAAAAATAAATAAGGGATAAAGAAGGAAAAGTAAGAAAAGAAACCAATACACATAAAAAGAAGAGTGAAGAGTGGAATGATGAAGAGTAGAGAGAAAGGGAGGAAAAAAAGATAAAACAGGCAGAAGGTAAGCCTCCTTCAGATAAACTATACCTTCAAAAGAGAACTATCTATGTAAATATTATCTCGCTTGTCTAATATCAGAACTAAAGACATAAGATATTCATTACCAACCATAATAAATAAATCATAATTAAAAAGAAAGAAGAGAAAGGCAGTTGAGTGTGAAAGGAGCCATGGCGGATGACAGTTGGAAAGAGCAACATTTAAATGAAAGCATTTTCTCAGCCATGGAGACCAGGGAACTCCAGCTCCCTGTTAAAGCAGCGCAGCGTAAGGAAGCAGTGAAAACCCTGAATGTCTGTATGTGCAGTACATCAACCAAGGAGACAACAGGGTTAAAAAAAAACTGATTTTCCACAAGGAGCAGCCTACAGCCTGGCACACGGCTTTTTGTGTAAAACACACAGCCACGTTAAAAAAAGGGAATCAGTTACGGCAGACAAATACTTGTGGTGGACGAATCTGACCCGGACAGCACAGCACAGGGAGTGAAGGAAGACATGCCAACCCACGCCCCAGCACCCCCCAGTGCCACCTGACGACACACAGCCCATGAGAGAGAGCCCGGCCCTGCTGGAAATGGAGCTGGCCGAGCTCAGTGAGCCCGGCAGCTGAGAGACGAGGTGGCACAGGTGAAGAGAGAGCCGAGTGGCCGTCAGTGAGCTGATGTCTGCGGTGAGGGACCTCGAGCAGAATGGCTCCCTGAGAGCCCAGCTGAACCCCATGAAGCAGGACATGCAGCTCAGGGACAAGACTGTCACCAAAGAGATCCAGAGCCTGAGAGAGCAGCTCCACAACTACACCGCACCCCCCTCCCCCCAAACAAAGCACACCCCTCAAACCCTGCACTAAGACACTACCCTACCCACACACACACCCTGGCACAAACACCCCCCCACACATACACCCTGGCACAGATACCGCCCCACAAACACACCCTGACATAGACACACTCCCACACACACACCCTGGCACAGACACCCCTCCCCCTACACCGTCAGACAGTACAGCTCTCCCCACTGACACCGACACACAGCCCCCCTCCAACACACCAGCAAAAAATAAAACCAGGCCAGACATGGCTCTCCTCATAGACAGCAACGGGACGTACCTGGACCCCCGGAGGCTGTTCCCAGGCCAGAGAGACCATACGCTGCGCTGCAGGAACACAGAGCGCGCCCAGCAGCTGCTCAACCCATACAGCCTGGGCACCCCAGCCTGCATTGTGATCCACACAGGGACCAATGACCTGGGAACCCTGCGGCAGCACACTGCCCGAGCTGTGAGGAGGATGGTGGAGACGGCCACACACCAGTTACCTGATTCCCACGTGGTTCTCTCCACACTGCTGCCCCGAGCAGACACCCCCCACACATCATAAATGCTCTCAACTACAAGATTGCTAGGGGCTGTGTGACCCTGCCCAGTGTGCACCTGGCACACCACTCAAGTGTGGGGCTATGGCACCTGTATGCCACGGTGCATTTAAATCAAGAAGGAGTAAAAATCTTTGCCAAAACCCTGAAAGATGCAGCCCTGTGCCACAGCCCAACCAGTCCACCGACCCACACCCCCAGCAAAGGCCAGCGCAGCACGCTTCCCCCACGGCCCCCAGCACAGAGATCCCACACACTCTACCGACCCCAAAACGACCCCCAGCCCCGCACCACAAAGGCACCTCCCTCCAGGCCCAGCACCCGGCAGCCCCAGCTCAGCTATGCAGCAGCCCTGGCCCAGCAGCGACCCCCCCAGCCCCCACAGAGCTGGGGGAGATCAAGCAGCTCCTCAGTGTGTTGTGCTCCAGACTGCTGAGCTGAGGCCCAGCACCCGGGCAGGACACGACTGCGGTACGTGGAACAGCACACCCAACACGGGTGCAACCCAGGGATTTATTTTCAAAAACACAAGTACTGCCTGTAGAGAACAAGGTAATAATACTATGAATGTGTATGCTGCTGATTTTTGATTAGATTTTGATTCACTAGAAAATAACATTGAGTTAGATTATAAAAGTTCAAACAGATGAAATTATTTTCCATCAGTTGTTGGAACATCCAGGGGCTGCTTTTCTCCGCTTTTGGGAAAAAAAGTAAAGACCCCAAGTCTGTTAGAAATGTAAACAGATTAAATATAGTGATTCTGTTGGAGACCTGGTGCCATGCAGATGTGCTCACAAACTGCCCCTCAGGTTACAGGGAGGTCACAGTGCCCTCCACTAAACTGAGCGCAGTGAAGCGCGGCAGGGACTCGGGGGGGTCATTGTGTGGTACAGAGGGGAACACGCCAAATATATCAGCACAGTTAAAATAGGCCTAACACATGTCTGGCTCAAAATCAATAAGGAATAGCCAGGTATGATGAAGACATATATGTATGTGCAGAATCCCCGTACTACGATGAGGAGTATCTCACCCGTCTCCACACAGGGGTCAGCCAGCTCCAGGCCCAGGGAAAGGTGCTGCTCTGTGGGGACTTTAATGCCAGGACAGGCTGTGAGCCTGACTGTATTAATTCACAGGGCAATCGGCATATATTTGGACAGGCCCCTCTGTACCTCACACCCACCACCATTGAAAGGAATAACCCCAACCCCGCTATAAACAAGAATGGCAGAGATTTAGTGCATCTCTGCCAAGCCTTGGGCCTGTACATCCTTAATGGCAGGATCAGAGGGGACTCTTTAGGGAGGTTCACGCATTGCTCAGCTCTTGGGACTATTGTAGTGGACTACGTCCTCACTGACATGTAGCCCTCCTTCATTAGTGCATTCACTGTCAGGCAGCAAACCCCCCTGTCAGACCACTGTGTTCCTGAAGAGAAGAAGTCAGGCCAGCAACACACAGACACAGCCCAGTAAGCTGTACAACCTTAATCAAACATACAGATGGGCTGCAAACAGCACGGACCAATTCACCAATGCAATCAATTCCCCTGAAATCACTAACCTCATCTATACCTTCCACCTAACGCCATTCCACCCAAACCAGACCAGCATGAACCAGGCAGTTCAACAGATCAATGGGATATTCCAAAAAGCTGCGATTAAGGCTAACCTCAAAAAAGTAAACAAAAAAAGCAACTGAGAAATGGTTTGATGACGAATGCAAGAATCTGAGAAAAAAACTAAGACAACTATCAAACCAAAAACACCAGGCACCAAAAAAAAACTGATTTACACCTCAAATACTTCGAGACCCTCACAATATATCAACAAACACTTAAACAGAAAAAACAAAAACACTTCCACAAAACATTTGCAGAGATTGCAAAATCTATCGACCAAAATCAATTCTGGGAAATGTGGAATAATTTGAGTAAAAGCTCACCTCAGGAACTAGCCATACAGAATGGGGATATTTGGAAAAATGACTTTGAAAACCTATATGCTGAACCTCCACAAAAAGATCTCAAATTAGAACAGCAACAAATTCAGGAAAAAATGAAAAAACTTGAATCAACAATTAAAAACAATCGAAACCCACTTGACAACCAAATCACCGCAGAGGAACTAAAAGACAATCTCCAAAAACGGAAACCCCAAAAAGTCTGCAGCCCTGACAGTATCAGAACTGAAATGCTTAAACACAGTAGCCCTGAGCTGCAGAAAGCCTTAAACTTAACACTTCAAGCGGGCTGCTTCCCTGACACCTGGAACCATGGGCTTATATCCCGGAAATACAAGAGTGGAGACAAATTCGACCCCAATAACTACCGGGGCATCTGTGTGAGCAGCAACCTGGGGAAGGTCTTCTGCAGTTTCATTAACGCCCAGATAGTGGCCTTCCTTACCACACAGTGTCAGAGTCAGAGTCAGATTGGCTTCCTACCAAATCACCACACAACCGACCATATTTACACACCCTAAGTAATAAACACGCTCACCAAACAAACAATGGAAAAATCATTGCATGCTTCATTGAAGCATTCGACTCAATTTGGCATGAGGGCCTATATTACAAACTTCTCCAGAGTGGTGTAGGGGGTAAAGTATATGCTGTCATTAAATCAATGTATTTAGAAAATGAGTGTGGAGTAAACCTTGGTCATAAAAGAACTGAATTCTTCACTCAGACGCGGGGTGAGGCAGGGCTGCAGTCTGAGTCCAATGCTATTTAATGTTTACATTAATGAGTTGCGGTGTTGTTGGAGCGGTCTGCAGCCCCTGGGCTCACCCTAAACGACATGGAAGTGAAATTCCTGCTCTACACAGATGACCTGGTGCTGCTGTCGCCCACAGAGCAGGGGCTTCGGCAGCAGCAGACACTGCTGGAGCAGTACTGTCAGACCTGGGCCCTGGCAGTAAACATGAAAAAGACCAAAATAATGATCTTCCAAAAAAAGTCCAGATGCCAGGAAAGTAGATACCGTTTCACCCTAGACAACACCGCCCTACAACACAGCACTCAGTACACACACCTGGGCCCGGACATCAGTGCGTCAGGGGGCTTTGGCCTGGCAGTGAATTAACTCAAAGAAAAAGCCAGAAGAGCTGTCTATGCCATCAGACGGAAATTGTACAAAATCAATATACCCGTTAGAATCTGGTGTACAATATTGGACAGTGTGATCCGGCCCATTGCGCTGTACGGCAGTGAAGTGTGGGGTCCACTCAGTCAGCAAGACCACACTGAATGGGAAAAAACCCCAGTAGAAACCCTGCAGTCTGAGTTCTGTACAACCATATTACAAGTGCAGAGAAACACCCCCAACAACGCATGCAGGGCAGAATAAAGCAGATATCCATTGCTCATCAATATTCAAAAAAGAGCACTCAAATTTCTAAACCACCTCAACATCAGCCCACAAGACTCACTACAATATAAAGCCCTAAAAACACAAGAGCTGAGCCCAAGAAAGAGCCCGTCAGTCAGCTGGCCCTGGGGCTCACTGCCCCTAACCCCACTAACACCTCCCAGCCTCAGACCAGCACTGCTCGCCAGCTGCCCATTAGAGTCAAACCACTTACTAAACAAACTAAAACCTCCTCTCTAGAACATTGGGACACAGAAACTATATCCCAAAGTAAACCAGATCACTATCGGGCCCTAAACAGAGAGTCCACCCTGCAGAGTCTCTTCACTGTCAGAGATACGTAGCAGAGACGAATCCTGACCAAGTACAGGCTCAGTGACCACAGCCTGGCCAGAGAGATGGGCCGACACAGGCAGAGCTGGCTGCCCAGAGAGGAGCAGCACTGTGGTCACTGAGAGACGGGAGAGGTGGACACAGAGAGGAGCGACACTGTGGTCACTGAGAGACAGGAGAGGTGGACACATAGAGGAGCGGCGCTGTGGTCACTGAGACAGAAGAGGTGGACACAGAGAGGACAGTGTGGTCACTGAGAGACAGGAGTGGTAGACACAGAGATGCACTTCCTCCTACACTGCATTAAATAGAAAGAAATGAGAGACACATTCTTCCGCAAAATCACTGTCTCTCTCCCACATTTCCAAAACAAGACAGAGCTACAGAAGCTGGCCGTGCTCCTGGGAGAGGGATACACAGCCCCACTAGCTGCCTGTCACAGCCTGAGAGATACGGGGTGAACGCTCAGCACAGGGGACTGCAGGGAAGAGATGTGTCTATATTCTACAGTATATATCATTACTGAAATGTATTATTTTATTACTATTATTGTTTATTATTATTTTGTCTATTATTGCAGTATTATTACTACTATTTATTTTCATTATTACTGTTATTTGTATTACTATTAGTATTACCATCATTATTATTGTTAAACATCATCATTACCATCTCTCCCTGTATGACAGATGTTTAGATTAGTCTGTACCTCCCCATTTCCCCACTGTTTCTCATATATTCCTATCAATTAATTAATGTCACTCTGTGTTAAACTACTGTACCTGATTTGGCAATACTGCTGTGCTAGTCATGCCAATAAAGCTCCTTTGAATTTGAATTTGAATTTGAGAGAGAGAGAGAGACGGAGAGGGAGAGGGAGGTGAGAAAGGTTAGTACAGACACCACAGCACGCTAACTGCTCTGAGAGAGAGAGAGACAGACACACAGACAGACAGATACAGACACACAGACAGACGGTCATACCTTCTTTACACAGGCCGAAGTCTGCGATCTTCACATAGCCGTCCATGTCCAGCAGCAGATTGTCCAACTTCAGGTCCCTGAAATTGACAGAGAGACAGGGAGACAGGGATTAATATGGGAAGTGAGAGGGTTTGGTGATTTGAGTGTGTAGGGGGAGTGAGTGTTGGGGGGGCAGGACTCACCGGTACACAATCTTGTGGTCGTGGAGGAACTGCAGCCCCAGAACCACACAGGCCGAGTAGAACCTACAGACACACACAGACACTGTAAGACACACTGACACACTGTCAGACACACTGACACACAGATACACACACACACAAACACCATCAGACATATGGACACCCCTACACACACACACACACACAGGGACAGATAGACACACACACACCGACGGCCCTTAGACACACACACACGCAGACAGACCCTCAGACACACGCACACACAAACAGGATGGAGAGACTAACACAGCGCGTGGCTCCGTAAACACGTCAGAGTGGATGTGCATCATGAGGTCGCCCCCGGCCGTGTACTCCATGACAAAAAACACATGTTCCGGCGTCTGGAAACACGCAAACAGGTTCACCAGGAAGGGGTGACGGCAGCTGTTCACGGTCTCAAATATCCGCTTCTCACACATCAGACTGGAGGGGGTGAGAGAGGGGGGACACAGTTAAACATCTGATACATTCACCTGCAACAGTGAAGGAACAGTGCAGGTGGTCAGGTGTGTGAGTGTACAGGTGTGCTGGTGTGCAGGTGGTCAGGTGTGTAAGTCTGTCAGTGTGCAGGTGGTCAGGTGTGTCAGTGTACAGGTGGTCAGGTGTGTAGGTGAATTGGTGTTCAGGGGTGCAGGTGCTCATGTACCTCTCCACCTCGTCCCGCGCCACGATGTCGCCCTTCTTCAGAACCTTGATGGCGTAAAGCCCACCTGTTTGACGAAACTCTGACAGCAGCACCTGCCAGCACACAGCACAGCACGGTCAGCACAGTCAACAGACCGCTGCACAGGTACAATAAGTCATCAATATAATACAGCAGCACAGTACAGATCACCCGGACTATCACTCATCAGTCAGTCAGATAGTGTTCAGTATAGCTGGTGTTCAGTACCTTGCCAAAATGTCCGCGTCCAAGCACTGCGATCAGCCTGAAGTCCTGGAGACACAGCGGATCACGCTTCTGTTTACTACACACACACACACACACACAGAGACACACAGACACACACACAGACAGAGACACACAGACACAGAGACAGAGACAGTTATTTATTTGCAGATATATGTATGGTGTACTGCTATTTGGTTTTCTACAGTGTGTTGTGGTGTGGTGTAGTGCAGTGTGGTGTGGTGTTGTGTGGTGTGGTGTGGTGCAGTGTGGTGCAGTGTGGTACAGTGCAGTGAGGTGCAGTGTGGTATAGTGTGGTGTAGTGTGGTGCAGTGTTGTACAGTGTGGTGTGGTGAAGTGTGGTGTGGTGTAGTGCAGTGTGGTACAGTGTGGTGTGGTGTGCTGTGGTGTGGTGTGGTATAGTGTGGTGTAGTGTGGTGCAGTGTGGTACAGTGTGGTGTGGTGTGGTACAGTGTGGTGTGGTGTGGTGCAGTGTGGTACAGTGCAGTGTGGTGTAGCGTGGTGCAGTGTTGTACAGTGTGGTACAGTATGGTGTGGTGTGGTGCAGTGTGGTACAGTGTGGCACAGTGTAGTGTGGTGTGGTGTGGTGTGGTGCAGTGTGGTGTGGTGTGGTGCAGTGTGGTACAGTGCAGTGTGGTAGAGTGTGGTGTGGTGCAGTGTGGTACAGTGCAGTGTGGTACAGTGTGGTGTGGTGTGCTGTGGTGTGGTGTGGTGCAGTGTGGTACAGTATGGTGTGGTGTGGTGCAGTGTGGTACAGTGTGGTACAGTGTGGTGTGGTGTGGTGTGATGCAGTGTGGTACAGTATGGTGTGGTGTGGTGCAGTGTGGTACAGTGTGGTACTGTGTGGAGTGGTGTGGTGTGGTTCAGTGTGGTGTGGTGTGGTGTGGTGCAGTGTGGTACAGTGCAGTGTGGTGCAGTGTGGTAGAGTGTGGTGTGGTGCAGTGTGGTACAGTGCAGTGTGGTACAGTGTGGTGTGGTGTGCTGTGGTGTGCTGTGGTGTGGTGTGGTGCAGTGTGGTACAGTGTGGTACAGTGCAGTGTGGTGCAGTGTGGTACAGTGCAGTGTGGTGCAGTGTGGTACAGTGTGGTGTGGTGTGCTGTGGTGTAGTGTAGTGTGGTGCAGTGTGGTACAGTGTGGTGTGGTGTGTTGTGGTGTGGTGTGGTGCAGTGTGATGTGGTGCAGTGTGGTACAGTGTGGTACAGTGCAGTGTGGTACAGTGTGGTGTGGTGTGCTGTGGTGTAGTGTAGTGTGGTGCAGTGAGGTACAGTGTGGTGTGGTGTGTTGTGGTGTGGTGTGGTACAGTGTGGTACAGTGTGGTACAGTGTGGTACAGTTTGGTGTGGTGTGCTGTGGTGTAGTGTAGTGTGGTGCAGTGTGGTACAGTGTGGTGTGGTGTGGTGCAGTGTGGTACAGTGTGGTACAGTGTGGTGTGGTGTGGTTCAGTGTGGTGTGGTGTGGTGCAGTGTGGTACAGTGCAGTGTGGTGCAGTGTGGTAGAGTGTGGTGTGGTGCAGTGTGGTACAGTGCAGTGTGGTACAGTGTGGTGTGCTGTGCTGTGGTGTGGTGTGGTGCAGTGTGGTACAGTGCAGTGAGGTGCAGTGTGGTGTGGTGTGGTGTAGTGTAGTGTGGTGCAGTGTGGTACAGTGTGTTGTGGTGTGTTGTGGTGTGGTGCAGTGTGATGTGGTGCAGTGTGGTACAGTGTGGCACAGTGCAGTGTGGTACAGTGTGGTGTGGTGTGCTGTGGTGTAGTGTAGTGTGGTGCAGTGTGGTACAGTGTGTTGTGGTGTGTTGTGGTGTGGTGCAGTGTGATGTGGTGCAGTGTGGTACAGTGTGGTACAGTGCAGTGTGGTACAGTGTGGTGTGGTGTGCTGTGGTGTAGTGTAGTGTGGTGCAGTGTGGTACAGTGTGGTGTGGTGTGTTGTGGTGTGGTGTGGTGCAGTGTGGTACAGTGCGGTACAGTGTGGTACAGTTTGGTGTGGTGTGGTACGGTGTGGTGCGGTGCAGTGCGGTGTGGCACCTGTGCTGGGAGCTCTGGGAGGGGGTCCTGGCCAGCTGCTCGGGGGTCAGAATTGCAGGAGAGAAGGGCTCTATCACGGGCAACCGCTCCCCCTGAGAGAGAAAGAAAGAAAGAGAGAAATAGAGAGATAGAGAGAGAGAGTGTTTGAGAGTGTGTCTTTTTGTATCCAGCATTTCTGTGGCTATAATATGTGCTGTAAGCTTTGTCAACACCAGAGCGTCATGCCAATACAGCTCATTGAATTGAATTTGAGAGACAGAGAGTGTGTGATGTACAGCAGGTTCCCATGACCTTGCCATGTCCTCAAGCACACCGTGACTGGCTGTTTGTTGCCCCCCCTGCAGTGGAGACCACATTGCCTGACAGTTCATCTGCAGCTCACGCTGACCACCCCATCTGCCAGCCCTCTATCCTTCTCTCACTTTCCACCCCCTCTCTTTCTCTTTCACTTTCCCACATCTCTCCCTCTCCTTTCCTCTCTCCCCATCCCTCGCTCGCTCACCTCAGTGTGCGTCTCTGTGCTCCTGGGCTCGGCTCTCAGAGGGGAGTCCAGACTGTCCAGATTGAGCTTATCCACTGAGATCTCCCTGCAACAGACAGACAGACACAGTCACACAGAGAGGTGTCTGTGCTGTGTGTGTGTGTGTTACCCTGTGCTGTGTGCGTTACCCTGTGCTGTGTGTGTGTGTGTGTTACCCTGTGCTGTGTGCGTTACCCTGTGCTGTGTGTGTGTGTGTGTTACCCTGTGCTGTGTACGTTACCCTGTGCTGTGTGTGTGTGTGTGTGTTACCCTGTGCTGTGTGCGTTACCCTGTGCTGTGTGTGTGTGTGTTACCCTGTGCTGTGTACGTTACCTTGTGCTGTGTGCGTTACCCTGTGCTGTGTGCGTGTGTTACCCTGTGCTGTGTGCGTTACCCTGTGCTGTGTGTGTGTGTGTTACCCTGTGTTATGTGTGTTACTCTGTGCTGTGTGTGTGTTACCCTGTGCTTTGTGTGTGTGTTACCCTGTGCTGTGTGTGTGTGTTACCCTGTGCTGTGTGCGTTACCTTGTGCTGTGTGCGTTACCCTGTGCTGTGTGTGTGTGTGTTACCCTGTGCTGTGTACGTTACCTTGTGCTGTGTGCGTTACCCTGTGCTGTGTGCGTTACCCTGTGCTGTGTGCGTGTGTTACCCTGTGCTGTGTGCGTTACCCTGTGCTGTGTGTGTGTGTGTTACCCTGTGTTATGTGTGTTACTCTGTGCTGTGTGTGTGTTACCCTGTGCTGTGTGTGTGTGTTACCCTGTGCTGTGTGCGTTACCTTGTGCTGTGTGCGTTACCCTGTGCTGTGTGCCTTACCCTGTGTTGTGTGCATGCGTGTTACCCTGTACTGTGTATGTGTGTGTGTGTGTGTGTGTGTGTGTGTGTGAGTGTGTGTGTGTGTTACCCTGTGCTGTGCCCGGCTGCGTGGGGGCTGTAGGTGCCCGTACTGTTGACCGTGGGGATGGCTCTCCTCAGCAGACGCACCCAAGTGGCAATGTCCACATTCATCTGCCGTGCACGCAGGAATGCCTTGCCTACACAACACACAAGAGCAACACACAGTTACACAACGCCAAGATACATGTGCACACAGCACAGCATGGAGAGGCGTTGGCACAGGAAGACAAACACAAAATGTCCACTAGGTGGTGCTGCAGCAGAGACTGTGAGTCAGTGTGTCAGTCAGTCAGTTACTCACCCTGCTGTTTTGAGAAGATCTTCTTCTGTCTCTGCAGTTTGGGGATTCTCTCAATCACAGGGTTAAAGAATGTCACCTGAAATACAGATACACACAGACACACACACACACATACACAGACAGTTCAGTACAGAGGAACCAGGCAGAACAACAGCCTAATCAGAGTATCAGTGTTAATTGGTTAATTAACAAGATTAAGTGATTAATTAAAGAGGGTGGTCCAGGGCCACCAGCCAGCAGCCGCAGTTCGGGACTGTGGACACGGCCAGTATCGAGGCAGCTGGATACGGAATGAGGCGGGCTGTACCTCGGCCAGCAGCACACCCTGGGGCTCGAGCTCCAGCTGGATCCGGTGCCTCTGGTTGTCCAGGAAGTCCTCCAGCTTCAGGTACTTGAGAGCACAGAGAGAGCGATAGTCCTTCCAGTACACAGCGATCTGCATCTCCCGAGACTGAGGAGAGGGACAGAGGTAGAGAGAGAGGAGAGGAGAGGGAGGGAGGAATAGAGAGAGAGAGAGAGAGACAGGGTGGTTAACACACACAACACTGCACTGGCATTGACCATCTGTATTCTAATAACTAGCAGTGGAACAGTGATAGCAGATGTGTTATTGTATGGGCGTGCAGTGTGAGTGTGAGTGTGTGTATGTGTGTATGAGTTTCTGTGCGGTGTGTTTTTCTGTGTTTGTGTGTGGTGTGTGTTTCTGCGTGGCGTGTGTGAGTATGTGTGTATGATTCTGTGTGGTGTGTGTTTATGTGTGTGTGAGTTTCTGTGTTTATGTGTGTGTGTGTGTGTGTGTGTGTGTGTTTGTGTGTGTTTACCCTCTCCAGCTCCACAGTGAAGGTCTGGTCCCAGGCCTGCTCCCCCACAGGCTTCCAGGCCGTCTGTCCCACCTCTGTGTTCTCCAGCTTCAGCACCGCACTCACCTCCACTGCACACACAGCACCGGTCAGTGTGGACACACACAGACAGACACTCACTAACACTACACACACCACACACACTCACACTACAAACACTCACACAGAAACACACACAGGTAAGTGTACAGGATAGACACAGACACACATTCTCACACACAGTGACACAGAGACACAGTCAGACACATAGAGACACAGTCAGACACACAGTCACAGAGACAGTCACACAGTCACAGAGACATTCACACAGTCAGACACAGTCACACAATGAGAGACATAGTAACACAATCAGACAGTCACACAGTGAGACACACAGAGACACAGTCACACAGTCAGACACACAGTCACAGAGACAGTCATGCAGAGACAGTCACACAGTCAGACACAGTCAGACACACAATCACAATCACACAGAGACAGTCACACAGTCACAGTCAGACACAGTCACACAGAGACACTGTCAGACACACAGAGATACAGCCACAGTCACACAGTCAGACACACAGTCACACAGAGACAGTCACACAGTCAGACACAGTCAGACACAGTCACACAGAGATACAGCCACACAGTCAGACACACAGTCAGACACACAGTCACACAGAGACAGTCACACAGCCAGACACACATTCATACAAAGACAGTCACACAGTCAGACACAGTCAGACACAGTCACACAGAGCCAGACACAGTCAGACACAGTCAGACAGTCACACAGTGACACAGAGACACATTGTCTTATAGGCCAGACTTACAGGACAGCTCGTCAGTCTTGCAGGACATCCTCCCACTCACACTGCCACTGCGGCTGTACAGGCCCCGCCCACTGCGGATAAAGGACCGCCCCTCACCCGGGCTGTAACACGGCAACAACACGCTACTGCCACGGCAACGGCCAGGCACTGACTCCAGCAGCCCAAAACAGCCCAGCAACTTCACCTCCAGAGTGCCTGAGAGAGAGAGGGAGAGGGGGAGAGGGAGAGAGGGAGAGAGGGAGACAGTACAGGAGATAATAATACATTAGTAGTAGTAGTAGTGGTATTATATGTCATCTATCTGTGTGTGTGTCAGTGGGTCTCACCGGTGAGTGGGGAGGGCTTGCAGAGTGTGCTGTACTGGTTGTGCAGGTAGGGGGCGCTGTGGCGGGAACTGAAGGTGGGAGAGGAGGCCAACACCAGCTCCTCCTTGATCAGGCAGGCCTTGGGATGGTCCTCCGGCAGCTCAGCCAGCCGCTGCTCCAGGGAGTCTCGCAGCAGGTCCACCCTCTGGGACGACTCGCTCAGACGGCACTGTGCCTGCGGGACGGAGAGAGAGGGATGGGGAGAGTGAGGGAGAGGGGGAGTGTTGAGTGTAAGTCTGTGTATCAGGATGTCAGAGTGTGTCTCAGTGTGTGTACAGTCAGAGTGTGAGTCTCAGTGTCTCAGTGTGTCAGTGCATCAGAGTGTGTGTCTCAGTGTGGGTCTCAGTGTGTCAGAGTGTGTGTCTCAGTGTGTCAGTGTGTCAGAGTGTGTTTCTTAGCTCACCTCAGAGGTGGCCTTCTTGTCGTGAGTCTTGGCTGCCCCCAGCAGGCGCAGCACGTTCTTGGCGCCCTCAGCGATTGCGTGCTCCACACGGTAGTGGTGCCGCAGCTCCTCGATGCGCAGCTCCACCGCACTGAGGTCCGGCTTCCCTGCAGAGAGAGAGGGAGAGGGAGAGAGAGAGGGGTTAAAATACAGGAGAGGGCAAGGGGGGAGGGGGGATATACTCATCTCTCCTTATAAGGTGTGTGTGTGTGAGTGTCTGAGAGAGAGAGAGTGTGTCTGTGTGTGTCTGTGTGTGTATAGTGTGTGACTGTATGTGTATGTGTGTGTGTTTGTGTATGTGCATCAATGCTGCTGGGCGTCAGTGTGCATGTCAGAGCTCTGTGTCGCGGTGTGTGTGTGTGTGTGTGTGTGTTTGTTTCTGGAGTTGTGGATTTTATCTCCAGGGCCACAGACTGACTGCAGACAGTTTGGCACAAACATAGACTGGAATATCTCAACCATATGCTCCCTCCCTCTACCTCTCTCTCTCTCTCTCTCTCTCTCTCTCTCTCTCTCTCTCTCTCCCCTCTCTGTAAGTACTAGGACACTCGTTCCCGCCAGCAGTCGATACTGGCCCATTTCTCCTTTGATCCTCTGGAGCCTGATGTCTGATGTCTGTGCCCCCCACGGCCCCCCTGCAGCCAGAGCTAAATCCACACAGACCCCCCCCCAGCCCTGGTCTTTAACAAGCTCTTAACGAGGTCTAATGGTCACTTAAAAGGCTTGGGGATGGTTCTCGGCTCTAATGAGGCCAGCCATCGATCCAGCCTCAAACAACAACAGAGTAAGAAGTGATGGAGTGAGTCAACACGACGTGAATAAACAAACGGCTTGGCCAGTCCAGGAGATCAGGGGCCTCTGGGAGGAGCTCTGACATCACTGGGACTCCTACCCCACGCAGACAGACAGACAGACAGACAGGGACGTGGGGGACAGTGGGGACAGTGGGGACAGTGGGGACAGTGGGATGGCGCACGGACCCTGTGTGTCCTCGGTGTCCAGCTCGGTGGCCTGCACTGCCTTGCGGATCTGCATGCGGATGATGTCAATCTTGGTCTTGCTGTCCTGGAGCATCTGCTGGGCTGTCTGCAGCAACTTCTTGTCCTGTGTCATTACAATTCAAACACACACACTGTCAATACAATACAAACACACACACACTGTCATTATAATATGAACACACACACACAGTCATTATAATATGAACACACACACACTATCATAATATGAACACACACACTGTCATTATAATATGAACACACACACATACACACTGTCATTATAATATGAACACACACACACTGTCATAATACGAACACACACACACACACACACTGTCATTATAATATGAACACTCACACATTGTCATTAAAATACGAACACACACACATACACACACACTTATATAATACAAACACACACACACACACACAGTGATAATTCGAACACAAACGCAAGTCATTATTATACCAACAAACACAAAGTCATAACAACACACAACGATGCTGTCACACACAGCCATAGAGACACTGCCCTAACAATAACAACACACAGGCAGCGTAATCCCCACTGTCAGTATTACCACAACACACTGAACAGTCCACTCACCCAGCGTCAGCGCTCGGCAGTGTCACTACAACACTAATATTATGAATCATGTGAAAGACAGTAACAGACTGTGACAGAGACCAGATTGCCAGAGTGAGGAGCACTGAAGTAGCCGCCTGCCCCGGGTGTGTGTGTGTGTGTGTGTGTGTGTGTGCTGAGCGATGCGGCTGACAGCTGGGGCTGCGGGCCGGGCCGGGCTGTTAGGGGCTCTGTGTGAATGGACTTGTGCCCAGAGAGCACTGATATCTGACAGGTGAATTTGAATTTGAGAGAGAGGGAAAGAGAGAGAGAGGGACAGTGATAGACAGTGTAATTAAGGGAGAGGGTTGGTGGGACAGGCAGAGAGATTGATGGAGAGAGAGGGACAGTGATAGACAGAGTGATAAAGGGAGAGGGGGAGAAAGGGAGTGACAGAGAGAGAGAGAGAGAGAGAGAGAGAGAGAAGTACCTTGGTGGAGCCGGTGGAGTACATGTGGATCATGTTCTCGGCTCCCTGCTTGACCTTCAGCTCGATATTCAGCTGCTTCTCCAGCGCGGCGATGCGGTCCTCCTGATTGGCCGAGGGGCGGTTCAGTGCCCCCGGAGACCGCGGGGCATCTGGGGAGGAGAGTCGGTTACACAGTCGCACACGGGTCTGCCACAGACACACACAGCCTGGGGGGGATCAGGGCTCCGTCACAATGCCACGCTGTGCCAGAGCCCTCTCTCCCCTCCGCCCCGCCCCCCGTCCCTCTACCCCCCACCTCTGATCTCGTCGGGGTCCTTGACCACGATGTGGGCATCAAGGTCCTGCAGGTCCCGGTGCAGCTGGTCCAGCCTACGCGAGGAGTTCTTCAGCATGCCCTCCACGTTCTGCAGGTTGCGCCGGTCCGTGGTGGCGCGCCGCAGGTTCTCTGCCCCCTCCTTGATCTTCAGCTCCCGCCGGATCTCCCTGCGGATCACCTCCCGCCGCTCGTCCAGGCGCTGCTGCACGCAGGTGTCCGACAGGTCCGAGCTCTGGTCCAGGCCCAGCTGCTCCAGAACCGACAACCTGCCCGGGTCACTCTGCAGGGGGCGGAGTGAGAGAGAGAGAGAGAGAGAGAGAGAGAGAACATAAGAACATAAAAACCTTTATAAACGAGAGGAGGCCGTTCGACCCATCGTGCTTGTTTGGTACGTTTGGTTTAGAGAGAGAGAGTGAGAGACGAGGGGGAGAGAGTGTGTCTGTGTGAGTGAGAGAGAGAGTGTGTGTGTGTGAGTGAGAGAGACACACACAGAGGTGCACTTCCTGTTTCCTATGCAGGTACTATATAGTACGAACTGCACTGTCTCGTGTATTGTGCGTTTGGAAATGCAGTGACCTCGGGGGTAATGTGCTCAGGAGGCTGGGAATGAGGAGCGAAAGGCAGCCTGGCCCCTGTGGGCCCCCACTCAGACCCCCGGTCCATCACTGAGGGACAGCCCCCCCGGTGTTCCTGCTCTCTCACCCAGTTTGAAAAACCAGTGTCAAACCCATGACTCCTGCTTCCCCTTCTGTCTGTTATTAATACCAGAGACACAGAGACACACAGAGACACACAGAGACACACAGAGACACACAGAGAGAATCACAGAGAGACAGAGACACACAGAGAGACACAGAGACACACAGAGACACACACAGACACACAGAGAGACACAGAGACACACAGAGACACACACAGCGACACACACAGAGACACAGAGACACACACAGAGAGACATAGAGACACACAGAGAGAAACACAGAGAGACAGAGACACAGTGACACACACAGAGACACACACAGACACACACAGCGACACACACAGAGACACAGAGACACAGAGAGACACACAGAGACACACAGAGACACAGACACACACAGCGACACACACAGCGACACACACAGCGACACAGAGACACACAGAGACACACCAAAAGACAGACAGGGACAAATAGAGAGACAAAGACAGACAGACACACACAGAGACAGAGACAGTCACACAAAGACACAGACACACAGTCACCCAGTGACACACCATTTGGATTTAGATGCACAAAAATAAAGCGAAGAAAATATATATATATATATATATATATATCTTTACATTAAAACCACTACTGTGAGAGACAGAAAGATGGGAGGACAGACAGACCGACAGAAAGAGATAGATACAATGGCAGAGGAACAGGAAAAGACAAAGAAGAGAAAAACAAAAGACGGGGGGAAGAGAAACAAGGCAATGAGACAAAAATAAAAAAGCGAGAGAGAGATAAAATAATAAAACAAACCCAACAAACAAACAAGGCCTAATCTTGTACCTGCTGCCGTGGGCTCCGGGCGAAGGATGACGAGAGACGAGAGAAGAGAGAGGGAGGAACGAGACACAGCAAAGTGAGACAGAAGGGACAGAGAGAGAAAAAAGGAACACAAGAAACACACAAATGCACACAACCAACAGCAACACCCGACACCACAGTGCTCGATACCCCAATGCACAACACAACGGGCCGCAGCCCCACTCCCCTACCAGACTCTCGGCCCCCGGTGTGTCCACGGTCCCCTCGTCCCGGGGCCCGGGGCCCTCCTCACCACACGCCTCGCTGGCCATCGTGCTCCCGCACCTCACACCAACGCCAAGCCCTGTCTCTCTCTCACAACCCCCTCCCGCTAACAGCCACCTCCCCCCCGCCGTGCACCGAGAGGACTGGAGCTCCACCGAAACAGAACAGGAAAAAAGCACCGAACTGAAGTGAGCTAAAACCAAACACAGAGACGAGATCCCAGAGACAACGCAAACAGAGAGAGAGAGAGAGAGAGGCGGCCTCTCCCCAACACTTCCTGTTCTCTAACCCTTAATGGAAGGATGGTCTGAATGCACAGTGAGAGAGAGAGAGAGAGAGCGAGAGAGAGAGAGAGAGAGAGATTGAGTGCAGGCGGTGTGGCAGTTGAAAGCAGAGGCACACATTACTTCCTTCCTGCTGTCACCATGCAGCGCAGTGAGGAGGTGAAAGACAAATGAGATGGGCTACTCTCCCTCTCCATCTTTCCCTCTCTCTCCCTCTCTCTCCCTCTCTCTACCTCTCTCACTCTCCCATGGCAGATCTGATCAGAATCTCATAGGCAGTCCTCTCTGCGGTGGGAGTTTGAGGGTGGGGGGGTCAACTAACAGCCCTGAATCTTGACACATGACACACACATGCTCACACACACACACAGGCCACTTCTCTCCATGCTGCAAATGTATACAGAATGAAACTGCAAAAGTCAATGTCTGACGGACAGACTGAACAAATTGTTCCACACACTAGTTCACTGACACCCTGACTGACACACCAACCAACACACCAACCGACAGTTTCTGACACACTGACACACCAACAAACATACCGACTGACACACTGACTGACACACCGACCATTACAGCTATAGTGTCCAAATGTGGGATGCAGACTTTGCCACTGATGTGTGCCCCCGAGTATATTGTTTTCTTCTTCTCATGCCTTGACTGCATTGGAATGAAAACACTTTAAATGCACCAGTACATCACATGTGGCAGCTTTTCCTTCATGTCTTTGATGGCTCAAGTGCAGCTCAAGTGTCTTATTAGTTGATCCAACTGCACGGGTTTATGATGGGATTGTTTACAAAAGCACAACATTCTTCACAGGTCAACCAGCCCCTGTTCCTCTCATGTACACATTTTTCTCATGGGGGGGGGGGGGTTCATGCACCCAGACCCCCCTAGAGGGTGCAGGGTCCCCCCCCCCCCCCCGACACTGTTTACCAAAATCACGTGGGGAAACACTGCACACTGACTGACTGACACACTGACCGACTGACTGACTGACACACCGAATGACACACTGACCAATACACTGACTGACTGGCTGACACACACTGACCGACACACACTAACTGACACACCGCACGACACAGTTGGTGTGACTGACAGACAGTCTGAATAACTTGTGACACAGACTGGCTCACCAACACACTGACTGCCACACCAATTGACTGACACACTGACCGATACACCAGACTGATGGATGACAGACATAGGACAGCAGTTAGAGAACAGTGACCAAGGTGGCAGGAGCAGCTGTGGTCCCAGGTGGGTGGAGGGGAGTGGAGCAGCGTGTCAGGGAGGAACTACAGCACAGGGGCCTGTTGTTGTGAAGGGGAACTGGCCAGTGACACACGAGACGTTCTCCGTCTCTCAACGAGAAGTAACTCACCGCCACCACGGGGCAAGAGCAACACGGGCTGACAGGAACACCGTGAGCTGCGACACACAGGAGCCCAGCACAGCCCAGTCAGTCAGACAGTCAGTGTGTCAGTCAGACCAACAGATCCCTAAGCTACAGCCCAGCACACAGCCCAGTCACTCCGTCAGTCAGTGTGTCAATCACACCAACAGATCCCTAAACTTCTTTAGAGTAAGAGAGGAAAGGGAAGGAGCGAGAAAGAGGGAGGGATATTTACATAAGCAGAGCGAGAGAGAGAAGCAGAGGGCTGTGGAGTCTCTCCCAGAGCTCTCTCTCTTTTATGTGGAAAAGGTCAGCTTCAAAAATAACTGCGCCCCACCTCCCCCGACGCCCAAAACAGGCTCTGAACAATACCTGCAGATCAGAGCACACCCCCACAGCACGGCCGCTGCCCCCCCACGGACACACACACACTGCATCCATGAACAGAAAGCTATCGCCGTGACCGAACACACGGCTATTACAACGGTTATCTTCAGCAGCAGCAGCAGTGTGACAGGGTCCCGGTGGCTGATTACGGGGCTCTGGGGCTCGCCAGCTCTTCTGCTCGTTATTAGCTGCTCATGAGAGACGGCTGCCCATTTGCAGAGCCAGCCAGGGAGGAAGTGAAACCACCACACTTCCTGTCAGCGCTCATGAGCAGCCAGGCGGCCAGGCGGAGCAGAGAGGCACAGAGACAGAGAGAGGAAAGAAAAGGAGACGGAGAAAGCTACAAAAAACAGCTCACCTCAGCTCATTCATCCCTCACTCTCCCTCTCCCCCCCGCTCCCACTCTCTCCCTCTCCCTCACTCTCTCCCTCTCCCTCTCCCACTCTCTCTCTCTCTGCGGGTGGGTTACCTACACTCACAGCGACCCCCATCCATTGCATGCAGATCCTCCCAGCCGCGTCCCTGAGTCTCAGTCCAGGGCTGTGCACTCTCCTCCCTCTCTCTCTCTCTCTCTCTCTCTCACTCTCACTCTCGCTCTCTCTCTCTCTCTCTCTCTCTTTCTGTGCACCTCAGTTCAGTGCTCAGTGTATCTCAGTGAAGTACAGGTCCCTCTCTCTCTCTCTGTCTCTCTCTCTGTCTGTCTCTGTGTTTCAGTCTCTCTCACTGTCTGGGTCTCTGTCCCCCTTTGACTCCCTCACTCTCTCGCTCTCTCGCTCTCTCGCTCTCTCGCTCTGTCAGTGTGTCTCTCAGGCCGCACGGCTCGCCACAGTGAGGGGAACTGACTGAGCACCCGGCTCTTAAAGCTACAGTGCCACTCGCCCACGGGTCCCACTTATACACACACTCACACACACACACACACTGATACAGGTGACACACTGACACACACTCACATCACACACTGATACAGGTGACACACACACTGACACTGACACAGGTCACACACACACACACACACACATACACACTGATATAGGTGACACACACACTGACACTGACTCAGGTCACACACACACACACACACACACACACACACACTGATATAGGTGACACACACACTCACATCAGGTGATACAGGTGACACACACACACACTGACACTGACACAGGTCAAACACACACACACAAACGCTCTGTAAGTGACAGGTGAGTGAAGTGGGTTGTTGTCTCTCTCTGACCAGAGCAGTGTGTTGATATTTGTGCGTGTGACGTGCATGTGGCACAGATGGCTGTGTAGGATGATTGTCGTTCTGCTGGTGATGTTATTACTATCATGGTTTGCGTTATTAGCACTGGGAGAGGAAGCTGAATCACCCTGTGGCCCTCAGTGAGACCCACTTCCTGTGCATTCGCACCGGTACAGAGAAAGGTCAGTGGAAGCTCTCGGCACCGAGAACACACGTGATTTAACATCTCAGCCAAGATGGGGCGGTGAGACGCACAACATGGGCATCACTTCTGACCCGTGTGTCCTGGCAAAGGAGCCTCACTCCACAAGTGCACACACACACACTTGCTCTCTCTCTCTCACACACACAGACACAAACACACACAAACATACACACTCGCTCTCTCTCACACACACACACACGCACACACACACACACTCGCTCTCACACACACACAGACAAAAACATACACACTCACTCTCTCTCTCACACACACACACACACACACACACACACACACACTCGCTCTCTCACACACACACACAATTTCCCCAACTGCTGCCCCCCCCTCTCTGTGGATAGTAGTTTTCTCAGGGTTTCCTGTTTTGTGTTGTTTGTTTTCAGAGCTCCCTGTCCCACTCTCTTCTTTTTGTCGTCTTTCTCTCACTCCCTTGCTCCCCTTTCACTGATGCTAATGTCCTCTCTTCCACCCCCATGTGATTTGTACCTCCCATCCATCTCCATTCATTTGTCATCTCTCCTCCCCCTTCCTTCTCTCCCTCCCTTCCCTTCAGTCACACTTCCTTCTCCCTCACTCCCTTGTTCATCTCATAGGCATTGACTTCCTGAACTCTCAGAACGAAATACGGGGGGGGGGGGGGGCGGGTCGAGAGAGACAAGATTGAATAGCAAGCAAGAGAGAGAGAGAGAGCGTAGGGGAGAGAGCGAAATATGAAAATGAGATGGAAAAAGAAAGAGAGGGAGAGAGGGGCTGGGCTTTG
The DNA here is from genome assembly GCF_036373705.1 of Amia ocellicauda. Taxonomy (NCBI): domain Eukaryota; kingdom Metazoa; phylum Chordata; class Actinopteri; order Amiiformes; family Amiidae; genus Amia; species Amia ocellicauda. The sequence goes on from NC_089856.1 coordinate 616,536, forward strand.
GCAGAGAGCGAGCGCGAGACAGAGCGTGAAAGAAGGGGAATTACAGTGTCTGACTGAGCGAGAGATAGAGAGACAAGGAGGTTAAGTGCCAGATCACTCCCACTGAACACTGTTTAAACCAACACCACAACACGACACACAGGGCCAAGAATTCTCAACCCCTTGGAACTTTATTCCACCTTTTGCTGTGTCTGTGCCTCCGAGTTTCATGCTTTTAAACAAGGATTGTTTTCCACTTCACTCCACACTGATAAGGGGAAAAGGGATTTATTGTGAAAAATATGAAACTGAAATCTCATAACTGGATAAGTCTCCCAAGTCGATCCTTGTTGGAAGTATGTGAGTCTGTTGGGATCGGTCTCCACCTCGATGCGGCCATATTGACCGCTCTTCTGCACAGACCTGTTCATCTCTCCACTAGCGGACATTCACTCCCGTGCTCCTCGGCCGCTCCAGTGCAGTCTGGCCGTGTGCTTCGTGTCGTTGTCCTGCTGAAAGGTGAACTTCAGTCCCAGTATCTTCTTTCTCACAGAGGGCAGCCAGGTTTTCCTCCAGGACTTTTCTGTTCTTTGTTCCCTTCGTTCGCCCTTGTCTCTTGACGAGAGCCCCAGCATGCCGCTGCCCCACCGAGCTTCACAGCAGGGTGGCGTTCGTCCGGTGATGCGCTGTGTTGGGTAACGCTTTGCATTCCAGCCAAAAGGTCCATTTTAGTTTCGTCAGACCACAACTTTGTTTGCCACAGAGCTACAGAATCTCCTGAGTGTTTCAGGTGGACTTGCTTGAGTAATGGCTTCCTATTTGCCGCCCTACCATACGGGCCAGATGTGTGCAGTGCTGGGACACTTGTCACACGAACACTGTGACCAGTCTTGGGCATAAAAGCCTGCAGCTCTTGCAAAGTCACCATTGGCCTCCCGGTCGCCTCTCTGATCCGTCTCCTTCTCACTCACTTATCCAGTCTGATCTAGCAGGGTCTTGGTGGTGCCACACACCTTCCACTTCCTAATCATTGTGTTGACCGTACTCCTGGAGATAGTCAAGGCCTCTGATATTCATCTCCTGATCTGTGCCTTTCTACAGCTCTGTCCTGGATTTTCACTGGAAGCTGCTTGGTGCTCATGGTTGAGTCTTTGCTCTGAAACGCACAACCCAGCAGAGGGACCTACTGGACCTGCTGACTTTCACCTGAAACCACGTGAATCACTACAGTTTCACACAGGTGGGGCCACTTGGTGTGAGATATTGAATGTAATTGCGTAAACCTGAGCTAATTTAGGACTGCCAATACAAGGGGGGTGGACACTTATCCAATCAAGCTATTTCAGTTTTTCTTTCATTTTCTACAAATGTCTAGAATATCTTTTCACTTGGAAGTGGTGTGATGGGATGAGTAGATGAACTTGGGAAAAGTGAAATGGCAGCAGCAGTGTTAGTTTGGTTTTAGTTTTTATACTATTACTACACTGCAGCTGTGCGCCTCAGTGAGTCTTCAGCCTCACAGTTTCACAGAACAACTATACAACACAACACAACCGCACAGCACAATGCGACACAGTGGCAGCGCAGCACAGTAGTGCGGTTGAGGGGAGCAGGCCGTGTGTTTGTGCTGCTGAAGCTTCTCAACACTAATACAGATAGATGGTGTTTCTCTCTCTGACCACCAGGCTGGATCTGAGCTCTGCAGCCTGGGGCGGGGGGGGAGGAGAGTTTGACAGGGTAACCCGACACCCCCTGTCCAGCCAGCCCCCCAGGGAGGAGAGATGGGGGGGATTGAATAGTGTCTTTATTTGGCAAGAAGAAAGAAAGAGACAAAGACAAAGAGAGAGAGAGAGAGAGAGAGAGAGTCGAGAGAGAGAGTAGAGAGGGAGAGAGGGGCAGATCAAGGGCAGGGAGAGCTGTGATATACGATTTATACAATTTGATTTATAAAGATCCATCTATAGATCCGTCCAGATGTCTGTCTGTCCAGAGTTTATATACATCACACCCCACAAACCCCTCCCTATCTCCCTATTTCCCTGTCCTCTCTCTCTCTCTCTCCCCCTCTCGCCTCTCCCTCTCTCCAGACTCCTCTCCAGCTCCCTCTCTCTCTCCATAGACACACTCCTCTCCAGCCTGCCCCCTCTCACACTCACGCGCTCTCTCTCTCCCCACAGGGCTGTTATAATACAGCAGTAATCTAATAATAAGGAGGCTTTTGTACTGTAACAGCAGGATAAGTGAGGCCAGACACTGTATACACACTCACACACACAACACACACACAGACACACACACACTCACTCACACACACACAAACACTCACTCACTGATACACACACGCACACACACACTCTCACACACACACACACACTCACACTCTGACTTTAATACACACACACACTCTCACACACACACACACACACACACACACACACACACTCACACATACACTCTGACTTTAATACACACACACAGCCTGTTTCCTTATGTTTGTGAGCCGTGTGCTGGGGATTTATGTAAACAAATGCACGAGAGACACAAATAGATTCTACTTTTGTGAATGAATGAATTAATTAATGAATGAAGGGTAACCCATGTCTGAATGGCAGCTGGAGGCAGCAGAGGGGCTGTGGGCCACAGAGCCCAGTGTGTGAAAAAAAACCAAGAGCCTCAGCACAGAGGAGGCAATGAATGGGTCCATTGTACCGGTGTCAACTCTCTGAGAGGGAGAGGAGAGAGAGGGAGAGAGAGGGAGGGTGAAAGAGAGGGACAGAGAGAGAGAGACTGAGATAGAGAGAAAGGGAGACAGTAACAGAGGAAAGGTGAGGGGGTAACAGGGAGACAAACAGAGAGGTAGTGAGACAGACAGACAATCACACACTGACACACAGAGAGAAACACAAACACGCCGGCCTGTACATCCATCCATCCATCCTTCCAGACAGACAGACGGACGGATGGATGGACGGATGGACAGGCAGGCAGACAGACAGACTCATGACACTCCCAGTCCCCACTAGGGGGTGCTGCAGCAACAGCCTCTATAATATCCTCCCTATACGATCACAAGCACAGCACATTAAACTTAACTCTCCTCCACACATTTATATTGTGAACAAATGTACACATATTTAAACCAGGCATTTAAAACACACAAACACACTTTTTGAAGATGCTCTGAGCCTTTTCATCCCACCCGAGCTGCTAATTAATCTGTGGATTGCACTAATGAATCACTAAACGACCAGCAGTGTCAGGGCCCGTGTGCAGCCAGCGTTCCGCCCAGCACCCTGTGACCTCACCAGAGCCCCGCCCAGCACCCTGTGACCTCACCACGGAACACCATCGCCATGGCGACACTGCTCCAGGTAACCAGATACAGCTACCTGTGTCACCTCCGTCCCTGCGTCTCTCTCTCACCCTTCCTCTTTCTCTCCCTCCTGTGTCCCTGCCTCCCTCTCCGTCCTGCCTGTAATCTGAGCTGCTCACCTTCCTGTGTGCAAACAAGACCATTGTTTATCTGACCTGTGCACTGTCTCTGTCAGTCTGTGAGAGTGTGTATCTATATGTGTTTCAGTGTGTGTCTGCGTGAGTCTCTGTGTGTGTGAGTCTGAGTGTGTGTGTGTGTGTGTGTCTGAGTCTGAGTGTGTGTGTGAGTGAGATTGTGTGTGTCTGTGTGTGTGTGTGTGTGTGTGTGTGTGTGTGTCTGTGTGTGTCTGTGTGAGTCTCTCTGTGTGTGCGAGTCTGAGTGTGTGTGTGTGTGTGTGAGTGAGATTGTGTGTGTGTCTGTGTGTGTGTGTGTGTGTGTCTGCATGAGTCTCTCTGTATGTGAGTCTGAGTGTGTGTGTGTGTGTGTGTGTGTGTGTGTGTAAGTGAGTCTCTGGGTCAGTTCGTCACGGTGTCTCACTCAGTCTGATTATTTTTAGCTCCAGACCTGAGCGAACCCTCCCGGTTCCAGGGGACTGAGTCACCGCCCCCTAGCTGTGCCCCCCAGCTGTGCCCCGCCGCCCTGCCCCCAGTCACACCGTCTGGACAGCGAGTCACACCCCACACCGCCAGCCCCGTCAACTGAGCATCGGATGGAGTAATTGGTTTAATTAGGCCCCAATGATTAGGACTGGTCTCGTTGACACTGTGGAGCTGTGGAGTGATTTAGACGCATTATGTCCTCAAATTGACCTCATGTTAATTGGACCTGGGGGGTTGTGAACCCTGGCTCTCACTGCAGTTCGCACCAACCCACACCACCAGGGGCACGGCAAGCTGCAGCACGAGCTCAGTGTCAGAGCAGATCAGGTAACCTCCCCCCCGACCCGCACGCACGTTGTCACAGCACCCCAGTCTCCCATTACAGCGCTGCGCTCTCGTGCCATGGCTCCCCGAGGACAGCATGCCGGCGGTGTCGCACCTGAGCACCAGAACACACACGGCCCTGCAGGGGGGCAAGTCGGTCACACACTGCGCCACTCTGCCCGCCCCTCTGCCTGCCGTGCCCCGGCCAGGATAAATACAATTAAAAACCCAATCGACATTTCTGAGAGACACCCGGGGCAGAAACACTCAGCACAGGCAGGATTTCACAGGGTTACATAAGAGCACTGTGGACACAGAGAGAGAGGGAGGGGATGGGAGAGAGGGATGGAGATAAGGTGGGGGAGAGAGAGAGAGAGAGTGACAGATGGATGGAGAGAGGGAGAGATAGGGGAGAGGCATGGAGATAAGGGAGAGATGGGGAGACAGAGGGAGAGGGACGTTAGAGCATCCAATTTGGTGTTGTATCCCTCCCTGCTTCCCCTTCTCCCTCCCTCCATCCCCCTCTCTCTGTCTCCCTCCACGGGGACACACTGCAATAATCCTCTCTGGCTGTAATGAAGCACAGTGTCAGCTGCCACCGGTCAGGTGTTTCATTTTAAAAACTCCCACAGTGCTCTCTGTCTGTCTGTCTGGTCGTCTCTCTCTCTCTCTCTCTCTCTCTCTCTCTCTCTCTCTCTCTTTCAAAACTGCGTCCACAGAGCCAGCAGCGTGTCCCCCCACAGCACTGCGACCCCCATTAGGGAGCTGCACCACCTGTCAGCAGGCAGCAATAACAATAATATTAGTGTTTGACTCACTGCCGTTACACTGTCACTGACACCGACACACATACACACAGTCACTGACATACTGGTTTGCGAAAGCCTGCCCCTATCGAGGGTCATTCCCCTGCGGCAGGAGGCCCAGGCGCATTGTGGGATAGTGCTGCTGCCCATGTGTGGATTCATATTGAACAGGAGCTAAACGAGCGGAGCCTCCAGACACTTGAACAGCAAGAAAACCCCCGTGTGGGAAACAGAGCAGCGAGCAAATATTTGTGTAAGAATAATAACACTGATACTAACGATAACAATAGGTGCTTGAAGAACAGCTACTGTCTTTTCTGTGTCATGCTTGTGAACTACAAAACATCATGATTCATATGAACATTGTCATTATTAGCCTGTGATTATGAATATTAACCAAAGACCTGCTTCTACACATGGAGAGCGAGAGTGACAGAGTGGTTTGATTTTCTTTGTGTATCAAAAACATTACGTTAACGATGGAAAATTAATTCACTGGACGCAAACATAATAAAAGTAGAAGACACAACCGCATTTGCTAAAACCCACTCCGTCTTGGCAGGGGCGGCACCACGGCGCTGCGTGGACTGAGGGGCCCGTGTGCTTTGACAGACCCATCTGAACGGCCAGGCAGATGGTGGTGGAGAGTTCCTACTGAGAGGAAGGTGTCAGTGACCGAGGCAGGAGGGGACGCTGCAGAGAGACACACAAGACAAATGCGTCCACATCACCGTGGATGTTCATCAAGATGGCAAAGCATCCCGTGGAGTTTTGTGGAAAAGTTTCTCTGCAGTTTCACCTCGTAACAACTTTATTCCTTATGAATTATACAACTATAAACCCTCTGCTCATATTTCTATAAGCCTTCAGTTGCCGGGCCTCCCCTGTCTTAAACATGAGCCATGACTGATATTGCAGTAAAGCAGGTCCGATGAACAGCTCTAACATCCACTGCAGCCGGAGAGATCCATCCTGCAAAACACTCTCTCTCTCTCTTACTCCTTGCCACTCTCTCACTCTTTGCCCACTCTCTGCCCACTGTCTCACTCTTTGCCCACTCTCTGCCCACTCTCTCACTCTTTGTCCACACTCTGCCCACTCTTTCACTCTTTGCTCACTCTCTCACTCTTTGCCCATGCTCTGCCCACACTCTTACTCTTTGCCCACTCTTCCACTCTCTGCCCACTCTGTGCCCACTCTCTCACTCTCTGCCCACTCTTTTACTACTTGCCCACTCTCTCACTCTTTGCCCACGCTCTGCCCACTCTCTCACTCTTTGCCTACTCTTCCACTCTCTGCCCACTCTGTGCCCATTCTCTCACTCTGCCACTCTTTTACTCCTTGCCCACTCTCTCACTCTTTGCTCACTCTCTCACTCTCTCTGCCCACTCTCCCACTCTCTGCCAACTCTCTGTCCACTCTCTCGCTCTGCCCACTCTCTCACTCTTTGCTCACTCTCCCACTCTCTCCCCAGTCTCTCTCTGTCATGACCCCCTAACATTTTGGAATCCCCTCACATTTCTACAACTTGGGGGAGAAATTCCCCTTCACAAAAAATAAAAAATCAAGCCCAGCACTCTCTCTTACACACACACACACACTCCACAATTACACACCCAGTCTGGAATGGCATGGTTTGCTCTTGAGTGACACTGCGTGTCTGTCCTGTGCCACACTGTGTCTGTCTTCTTGTTATTGCATTTTAAATTTTAAAGTGGTTACAATGTAAAAACAATGTAACTCCAGGGCAGCAGTGTGTATAGCAGTCAAGACTCTGGGCTCCTGAGTGGGGGGCAGGGGGTCAGTCCCAGTGGGGAGGCTCTGCTGCTGTACCCCTGAGCGAGGCACTGTACCCAGAATGCACCAGTACAAACCCTGATGTATCCATGGGCCACTGGGTGGACAAATAATGTGATACAGTGTAACAACTGTAAATCGCCCTGGAAAAGAGCTCTGCTAAGAAATATAATGATTACTCTGGGGTGACTCTTTCCATTGCATGTTCAGAAACACAAAGTACTGTCCCTGCAAACAGAGAATCTTCACATCATTTCAGTTCTACTGGTATATATTGTGCTTCTGTTTCGGTCCGGGTTAAACAACCCTCTCCCGGCACACCGGAACACCGGAAACTTTCCAAAGCAAGGCATCTGTCATTGAGTGTGTGTGTGAGTGAGTGTGTGTGTGTGTGTGAGAGAGTGTGAGAGTGTGTTAGTGTGTGTGAGAGAGAGAGTGTGAGTGTGAGAGAGTGAGAGTGAGAGTGTGAGTGTGTGCTTCACACACAGATCATACAGAATCAATAACCACACCAATAAACACTCTCTCCACGAGTCACTTCAAACTCCCGTCCACTCACTTGTATCGAGTCGTTGGCCATCCTGTCCACCGTGTCCGGCTCTCTCTCTCTCTCTCTCCTTCTCCGGTTTCCTGTCCCGTCCGCTTCTGTAGTTCTTCTCCTTTAATGCACAGCAGATCCCTATCAACGTATACCGTTCCCTGCGACTCCGTGCGCCTATTATAATTATTATTATTAGTAGTAGTAGTAGTAGTAGTTGTAATAGCAGTAGTAGTAGCAGTAGTATTACTCCTGAGTCCAAGCCACGGAAAGTTGCGCCTGACCGCGGCTACAGCCCCCGTGTCTCCCCGGGTCTCTGTCGCTGTCCCGCCGCCTGCCACCGACCCGAGCGGCTCCGCGGCGCACAGAGCATCGCCGGCTCCCCGGGCTGAGCTGGGCTTCCCGGGCTGGGCTGCGGCTGCGTGTTCCCCTGCTCTGGAGACAGACCCCTGCAGTCCTCCGGCAAAATAAGGTCCAATAAATGAACGGTGATATAACAGGAATCGCCAAAGCGCCGTTGTGTTCAAAAGAAACTGCCCGTCAAAGTGCGCAGTGGACAGTCTTGTGTCTCGCAGAGGCGCCGAGTGCCAGTCCGTGGTGTAGTAGTGCAGCTACACACACACAACCATTATAGTGCAGCTACACACACACAACCATTATAGTGCAGCTACACACACACAACCATTATAGTGCAGCTACACACACACAACCATTATAGTGCAGCTACACACACACAACCGTTATAGTGCAGCTACACACACACAACCGTTATAGTGCAGCTACACACACACAACCATTATAGTGCAGCTACACACACACAACCCCCTGCGCTCCGAGCTTAGCATCACTGTCGAGCCGTGCGCCTCTCTCTCTCTCTCTCTCTCTCTCTCTCTTTCTCTCTCTCTCTCTCTCTCTCTCTCTCTTACGACGGGCGGGCAGCACTGATACACATCGCCAGTCCTTTCTTCCCCAAACGACACAAAAAAGAAAAACTGGGGGCTGGTTGGGGGGGTCGGGGGTATCAAACAGCCTATTTCCGTCACAGCCAAAGAGGCATCCCGACCAGCACTGCTCCGGCCCCGGGTTCAATAATAACACGATCTGTCTGTTTACAGGATAATAGAGGAGTATTGAGCGACGGCGGTCCCGCCCAGCGGCCAGCGACTCGTGAGTGTGTGTGTCCGTCCGGCGGTGTGTCCGTCCGGCTGCTGGCCCTCCGCGCACTCGCACAGCGCATGTGACCGGCGGGTTTCCACGCTGTCTCTGTGTCCCGCTGAGGATTGGCCAGTGTGGATTATTCATGAGCTGTAATGCACTTCACTGACAGCACACTGTGGACTGAGCGGCTGCTGTAGCCGAGCCTTGAAAGAGCTCTGCGGGGGGGTGTTATGGATGTGTGTTACGTTGGAGCTCATACTCAGCACTCACACACTGCTGCCGAGTATAGAGCAACAGGAAGTGCTCTGCTATCCTGTCCTCCTGACAGGAAGTTGCTCTTTCTTACCAAATGTTCTCCAAGCAGGCTTACGTCCTCTCCATCCCCAATGCCCCCTTCCCCCCGGCCCCCAAATACCTCAACACTCGAAAAGAGAGCGAGGAGGAGAGGAGAGGAAGAGTGTATCAAGCAGTCAGAAATATAGACCCCCACCACTCTTGGTGTAAAAAGTGTCTTGTAAATTCAGTCTTAGACACTCATACACACAGACACACACGGAGTCACACAAACTCACGCACTGAGACTCACTGAGTCACACAAACTCACACACTGAGACACACACTGAGACTCACACGCGGACACACACTGAGTCACACAAACTCACACACTGAGACTCACTGAGTCACACAAACTCACACACTGAGACACACACTGAGACTCACACGCAGACACACACTGAGTCACACAAACTCACACACTGAGACTCACTGAGTCACACAAACTCACACACTGAGACACACACTGAGACTCACACGCAGACACACACTGAGTCACACAAACTCACACACTGAGACTCACTGAGTCACACAAACTCACACACTGAGACACACACTGAGACTCACACGCAGACACACACTGAGTCACACAAACTCACACACTGAGACACACACTGAGACTCACACGCGGACACACACTGAGTCACACAAACTCACGCTCACACTGATGCGTGGCAGCCACGAATATAAAAGGTTTGATGCAAATATCAGATTTGCTTACAAGCAGCTTCACCAAAGGCCAGGGCAATGCACAGGGGCTGGGGGAGGGACGGAGAGAGAGAGAGAGAGAGAGAGAGAGAGAGAGAGAGAGGGAAGGAAGGAAGGAAATCCATCTATTTCTGTGACAGTATCCAGCAGTCACCCCAGTGGCAGTAGGGCAACAGCAGTCATGTTGTGAGTGGTGGCAACAGGAACTGTAGCAATAGTGGCAGCCTTTTGCTGAAGTACCAACAGTAGAAACAGCAGTAGCAGTAGCAATAGAGGCAGTAGCAGTAACAGTAGCAGTAGCAATAGGGGCAATAACAGTTATAGTAGCAGTAACAGTAGCAGTAGGGGCAATAACAGTTACAGTAGCAGTAGCAGTAGCAATAGGGGCAGTAGCAGTAACAGTAGCAGTAGGGCAATAACAATTGCAGTAGCAGTAGGGGCAATAACAGAAACAGTAGCAGTAGGGGCAATAACAGTAGCAGTAGTAGTAGGGGCAGTAGCAGTAGCAGTAGGGGCAGTAGCGGTAGCAGTAGGGGCAGTAGCGGTAGCAGTAGGGGCTATAGCTATAGCAGTAACTGTAACTGCTGCTGCTGCTGACACATCAGTGCTGTATGAGTCTGTGGTTAATGTATGTCTCTGTCTGCTGGGCGTGTCCAGTGACAGGAGGATCCATGACTGTCCGCTGCTGTCCGCGCTGTGCTCTGGCGCCCCCTGGTGGCGGGAGGCGTCTCAGTTGAATAATGCAGCGGGGTAAGACCACTTCATCTGATACTGTTACTGTACTGTTACTACACTGCTACTACGGCTACTGCAACTACTACTACTGTTACTGTTACTACTGTTACACTGCTACTGTACTCTTACTGCTGTTACTACACTGCTACTCTACTGTTACTACACTGCTACTACTGCCACTGTTACTACACTGCTACTGCAAATACTACTACTGTTACTGTTACTACACTCATACGGTACTGTTACTACACTGCTACTCTACTGTTCCTACTGTTACTACACTGCTACTACTGCCACTGTTACTACACTGCTACTGCAACTACTACTAGTACGGACTGCTCTCACCTGTTTCTCCTCCTACCTCAGTCCTACCAAGTGACATGGCGAGGCTCCTCATCCACCCCTCAACCTCTCCTCACAGGCGTTCCCCAAGGCTCTGTCCTGGGCCCGCTCCTGTTCTCTCTCTACACTCGCTCCCTGGGCCCCCTCATCGCATCCCATGGTTTCTCCTACCACTTCTACGCTGATGATGCCCAGATCTTCCTGTCTTTCCCATCTTCTGACCCTCTCATCCCCTCACACATCTCTTCCTGCTTGTCTGCCATTTCCGCCTGGATGCACTCGCACCACCTCAAGCTCAACCTCTCCAAATCAGATCTCCTGTTTTTCCCCCACTCTTCCTCACCTTCTGCTGACCTCCCCATCTCGATCCCCTTGGAATCCACCACACTCTCTCCTTCTTCTTCCGCTAAAAATCTAGGAGTCACCCTCGATCCTGCGCTCTCCTACTCCCAGCACATCACCACGCTGACACACACCTGTAGATTCTTCCTGAGCAACATATGCCAGATCCGTCCCTTCCTCACCGACTACTTGACTCAGCTACTCGTCCAGTCACTGGTCCTCTCCCGCCTGGACTACTGTAACTCCCTCCCGGCCGGCCTGCCTGCATCCACTACCCGCCGCTCCAGCTCATCCAGAACTCTGCGGCTCGTCTGGTGTCTCTCTGCCCCGATTCACACGCTACTCCACTGCTCTGCTCCCTCCACTGGCTCCCGATAGCGGCACGCATTCAGTTCAAGACATTGACCCTCACCTACCGCTGTCTCACCACACGGCACCAAGCTACCTTAAGTCACTCGTCTCTCCATACATCCCCTCCAGACCACTGCGCTCCTCCAGTGCCAGAAGACTAACTCTGCCTCCTCTCCACTCTCCTTCCTCCAGAGCCGCTCCTTCTCATCCCTGGCCCCTAAGTGGTGGAACGACCTGCCCACCGAAGTCAAAACAGCAGAGTCCCTGACCTCATTCCGGCGCTTACTCAAGACGCATCTCTTCCCACAGCACTTGTAATATTAGTCCTCTATTGCTGCTAGATGCACTTCAGCTTATTATGCTCCTCGTGTTCTTGATTGTTTTCCCCCTTGCTCCCTTTCCCGTAGCCCTCGTCTGTAACCCGACATCTTGACAGCACTTAGCTTTCACCGTCCAGGATGTAGGAAGTCTCTTACTGTACTTGTGTAAATTGTAAATTGGAATTGTAAATTGTATTGAATTTGTAATGATTGATGCCTTGTACTTCTCCGTATTTTTGCACTTATGTTGTAAGTCGCCCTGGATAAGGGCGTCTGCTAAGAAATAAAAATAATAATAATAATAAAAATAATAATAATAATAATAATAATAATAATAATAATAATAATAATTCTGTTACTGTTACTACTGTTACTTTACTGCTACTGTTCTGTAAATACTGTTACTACACTGCTACTGAAAGTACTGCCACTGTACTCTTGCTACTGTTACTACTGTTACTACACTGCTACTCTACTGTTACTACTGTTACTACTGTTACTACACTGCTACTGCAGGAACTGCTACTGAACTGTTACTACTGTTACTGAACTGCTACTGTACTGTTACTACACTGCTGCTGTACTGTTACTACTGTAACTACACTGCTACTGTACTGTTACTGTTACTACACACCTACTGCAACTACTGCTACTGCACTGTTACTGCACTGCTACTGTACTGTTACTACACTTATACTGCAAGTACTGCTACTATAATGTTACTACTGTTACTACACTGTTACTGCACCTACTGCTGCTGCTGTGTTTCCAGACATTGTTGCTGCCAGTGATTCTCTTCCTACAGTTACTCTACGAGTCACAGTTACTCTCACTGTGTTGCCAGTGCCATCTGGTGGGTCAGAGCAGCGCAGCCCGACTGACACACTGCAGCCTCAAACGCACTTTATTGCCATGACTGAGTGACAGACGGGCCCAGAGCTCAGGATCAGGGGTGTGGAGCACAACACACAGCCATCACAAAGCTAACACTTCAACACTAAAGACAGGCGTACTTACATAACATGTATTACGATACATTAAGGAAACTACACTATCTCTCTAAGCTTATTATTATTTTACCACTGGTTTGCCTTGAAGTGCTTAATGGTGCTACACAAACTACATCAACATACAGAATACAACACGACACAATGCACTAATCTCTGAGTGAAAGCCGCCGGATTTCACACCTAGAAGTTGCTCAACAGTCAGTAACTCAGTCATGGGTTCAACAGCAGAATGACAGCCAATCACAGCGCAAAATGGCTTCTTCTCAGCCCCTTCCACCACACTTTGTCTTTGCCTTATTGGACTCCTATTTGCATATTATAATAGTATGATTTTAAAACAGCTGAATGACTGATAATACTATTACTTCTATTACAAACTAGCTCTGATATTAACCTGCAGACTTCCATATATGTCATATCCAGTAATATAGCATGCAAAAAGAACTGCAGACAAAGTATCTTCAGAATATTTTATTGCAATGTCTCGTATGGGCAGAACAGTGGTGTTTTTATCACTCAAGATGGCCACGGACTTTCTTCCTGAATCTGATTGGTCGCGGAGGATCACGGGGCTGGGGTCACATGAACAGCCTCGCCCTGGGGTTGTTGATGTGTCACATGACAGCGGGCTAGTTGAGAGAATGGCTTCACCGGTGCTGTCAGCTGCCGCGGCGATTTTGCTGCTTCTGTCCGAGGCTGGGGGCTTCCCTGCCCGGGCCCCGACTGCCGAGCCTCCGCGGTGCGGGTACGAGGTGAGAGAGGGAGGGAGGAAGACAGAGAAGGAGAGTCGGGGAAACTGAAAGCAGCCCCTGGGACTTCAGTGTGGGCAGCTGGTCTCTGTGTTGTGTTGTCGGGGGGTTGCTGTGGTCGTGCTCGTATCTTCCGACGCTGCTGTTCTCTGCGCACTCGGGCGGGTCGGTGGCGTCAGCTGATTCTGTTTCTTTCTCTTTCCCATCCTCTTCCCTCTTCCCTCTCTCTGTTTATTGTTCTCCCTGTCGCCTCTCTCTCTCTCTCAATCTTCTACCCTATGTCTCTGTCTATGTCCCCCTCTCTCTCTGTGTCCCTGCCCCCTGTCTCTCTCTCTCTCCGCAGTCCTGTCCCGTGACCCAGCCCTCGATGCTCAATGTCCACATGGTCCCTCACACTCATGATGACGTGGGCTGGCTCAAGACTGTGGACCAGTACTACTACGGAGGTGAGACTACACAACACACACAGCAGACAACATGAGACGCAGCACGCACACGCACACACACAGAGTGAGAGAGTGAGGGTGTGAGTGTGTGATAATTGTTCTGTCATTTCTGATATGAAGGTGATAAGAGAGATAAGGATTGTAGTTCCTCTATTCTCAGTGTGTGTGTGTGTCTATCTGGGTGTTACACTAGTTGTTCCGAAGTGTGTCAGAGAACCCCAGTGACACAGCAGCAAATAAACACAGATGAATAAATATCACTACCCTCCCCCCCGTAGACCGCAATGAGATCCAGCACGCGGGGGTGCAGTACATCCTGGACTCGGTGGTGCAGGCGCTGCAGCAGGACCCCCGGCGGCGCTTCATCTACGTGGAGACGGCCTTCCTGTACCGCTGGTGGAGACAGCAGAGCGCAGAGACGCGGCGCGCCGTCACTCAGCTCATCAGCCAGGGTGAGGAGAGAGGCACAGTGTGTGGCTGTGCCTGTCCGCTCTGCCCCCTCCCCGTCCCCTCTGTCGCTATATTACACTTCAGAGCCCCGACCGCCGCCCAACCCTCTCCCTCTCCCTCCCCTTCCCCATCTCCGCAGGCCGGCTGGAGCTGGTGGGGGGGGGCTGGTGCATGAACGACGAGGCGACGGTGCTGTACAGCGCGGTGATCGACCAGATGACCCTGGGCCTGCGCTTCCTGAATGACACGTTTGGGCGCTGCGGCCGGCCGCGCGTTGCCTGGCACATCGACCCCTTCGGCCACGCCCGGGAGCAGGCCTCGCTGTTTGCACAGGTACGGGAGGGTTCGAACCCAGCGTTATTGGCAGGATGGGTTCACACCGATTACACACGGCAGTCGCAGTGACAGGAAAGAGAATGCAGTGCCTACAATAACAAAATCAAAGTTAAAAGCTAAATCGCTCTACAGATTTTACAGGCATGCAGTTACTTTACATGTGTGTACAGATTCTCTCTCTCTCTCTCTCTCTCTCTCTGTCTATCACTGTCCTGCTCTCTCATTATTATTATTATTATTATTATTATTTTTGTCATTTAGCTGACGCTCTAATTCAGGGCGACTTACATCTGTACCCATTTATACAGCTGGGCATTTATACAGCTCTCTTCCTCTGTATCTCTCTCTCAGATGGGGTTCGATGGGTTCTTCTTCGGCAGGCTGGACTACCAGGACAAGGCCCAGAGGATGCGCTCGCGGACCATGGAGATGCTGTGGAGGGCGAGCGAGAGCCTGGTGCCGTCCAACGCTGACCTTTTCACTGGTACTGACCTCTGACCCCTGACCCCTCATTGACCTCTTCTCGGGTACTGACCCCTGGACCCGTGTTGACCTCTTGTCTGGTTCCAACTTCTGACCCGTCACCCCTCACTGACCTCACAATGCTGACCCCTGACCCTTCCACTCTCACCCCGCAGCCCTCTCTGACCCCTGACCTTTCCCCCGGCTCCCCTGTGACTCGGCTCCTCCCACCCTCTCACCCGCCCCCTCCTGCCCTGCCCCCCCAGGCGTGCTGCCCAATGGCTACAACCCCCCGGCCGGATTCTGCTGGGACCAGCTGTGTGACGACCCGCCGATCCGTGATGACCCGGCACTGGAGGACTACAACGTGGACAGCGTGGTCAAGAAATTCCTGCAGGCCGCCCGTGACCAGGTCAGCAGGGGTCAGGGGTCAAGTGTCACTGTGTCTGCCCTTCAGACCTGCGGTCAGTCAGTGTCTCAGCCTCTGTCCCTCTCTGTCCCTGCAGGCTGCTCTGTACAAGACCAATCACATCATCATGACGATGGGCTCGGACTTCCAGTACGAGAACGCCAACCTGTGGTTCAAGAACCTGGACAAGCTGATCCACTACGTCAACGCACAGGTCAGGGTGAGCGAGAGTGTGTCAGAGAGAGTGTGTGTGTGTGAACGAGAGTGTGTCAGTGTGTGTGTGTGTGTGTGAATGAGAGTGTGTGTGTGAACAAGAGTGTGTCAGTATGTGAGTGTGAGCGAGAGTGTGTCAGTGTGAGCGAGAGTGTGTCTGTGTGTGTGCGAGAGCGAGAGAGAGTGTGTCTGTGTGTGTGTGTGATAGGTGCGTGATAGGCCTGTCGCAATTATTACATGATCGTCTGATCGCAAATTATTTGAGCTGACCACAGTCATTTTGCCCAATCTTTAGATTACACAATCGTATGTCTTGCAAATAAGGGAATTTTACGCCAGTGTTAGAAATGAGGCAACGGAATGTGAAGTGGGTGCGTTTGCATCAGTCCGTGTCTCCTCGGGGCAGCGGTGTCTGACACTCTGGGAATGCTCTGCTGCTGTGGGTTACAGACAGTCCTTTGCTGCTTCATTTCAGTGTTTTAGCTCATCCAGAATCGTCCAGAATCGATGTGCGCTGCAATCGGACCGAAAATCTGTTCCGTCATGAACTATTCGCTACATTATGTGACAGACGCGTTTCCATCGCCTGTTTGTCACACAGACTCTTTATCAACAAGAGGAAAAATACTTCTCGAGGGAGTGTGAAACCTTTTTAGCGATATTGTAAGTTTTGTTGAATTGTGTTGTGTTCATCCAGCTAATTAGATAGTGTGCATAAAAATGCTTGGATGGAAACATGGCTTTGTGTTTCCTCATTGCATAGTAACTTAAAATTAAATCAAGCGTCCGTGTACATGAATGACCTGTATTGAACCACTTCTTCATTATGTTAGGAATGCCTACACAATAGTTTCAGCACAAGCTATTTAACAGAACCACCGACATTTCATAATGTGCAGCTCCTTTATAAAACCGCTGTGTGACGAAAATGAAACGCAAAGAGTTGGATAAAACTGAATAGTTTACGTATGAACATCCCACGTCATGTTCAGGGCAGAAACACTGTGTTTACACTGAAAATGTGAGCGTTTCTTATTTCTTCAAAATGAGTGCATATAGCCTACATAAACATGAGAGCTCATGATAAAATCTACTTTTCGCAATAAACTGTGTAAACTGGTGTATAAATCGGTGTGCACATATTTAAGCAGACTTGTGTAATTATAAAACATAAATAACCTGTTACAAATGGCATAAAACTGAACTATAACATCTTATGCATCGTGAGAGTGCTTTGCACTGTCTGCCGGTCCGCAGAAGGTGTGCTTTTCAATGCTACAGTGCCTGTAATACAGCAGAATTATCCCATGATCAGACCGGTGACCGAGCGTCGATCCAGAGACCCGGGTTTGCAACGAGATCAAGACTGAATTCCACAGGACAGTGAGAAACTTGCCGAGCCGATCAGGACAGGCAGACGAGAGCTGTTTCAGCTGCAAATCTGCTAATAAAATAAATAATAATATATGAATGATGTGTAGAAAATCTGGATTTTTAGGAATCAACACGATTATAACTCTTTCACGGTGACTAATGAACAAAGCCCAGATTGTCGGCTGCATTATATTCAGTATAGCCTACAACATTAACTGCGGCTCCGGCGGCTGGAGGAGAAAGTATTTAAAACGTATTAATTTTGAGGAGTTTACAACTGAAACGCCTTATATGTATTTAATTAAAATATTTAGAAACGTATAAGAACGTATATGTGGGAGAAATTCACACACGCAGAGAGATTTACTTAAAGCCAATTAAATCGTTAATCGCAATGATTTGTATGACAATTAATCGTCAACTAAAATGTAATGATCGTGACAACCCTAGAGTGTGAGAGTGTGAGTCTGCAATCAGCGTATGACTGATTGATCACTGTATGACTGATCGATCGCTCTGTGTCTCTGTCTCGGCAGTCGCAGGGCAGTGGGGTGAATGTCCTCTACTCCACCCCCTCCTGTTACCTGCAGGAGCTGCACCGTGCAAACCTCACCTGGTGAGTCTCTCTGTGTCTCTGTGCCTGTGTCTCTCTCTCTGCTTGTCTCTCTGTGTCTCTCTCTCAGACTCTGTGCATCTCTCTCCCTCGTCTCCTCCGTGTCCAGCGTGTGTGTATGTCCAGTGAGAGCTCAGTGCTCCTTGTCACCCCCCGCAGGCCGGTGAAGACGGACGATTTCTTCCCCTACGCCGACACTCCACACAGCTTCTGGACGGGCTACTTCAGCAGCCGGCCGGCGCTCAAACGCTACGAGAGGAAGAGCAATGGCCTGCTGCAGGTCAGAGTGCCGTCCACTCCCACCAGTGTCCCTCTCACTGTCCACTCCCACCAGTGTCCCTCTCACTGTCTACTCTCACCAGTGTCCACTGTCACTGTCCCTCCCACTGTCCCTCCCACCAGTGTCCACTCTCACTGTCCCCGCCAGTGTCCCTCTCACTGTGTCCTGTCTCACCAGTCACTGGAATACTGTAATACTGTAGCACTGACACAGCAGTTGTGGAGTACTGAACACTGTTGTGCTGTATTGTCGTGGTGTAGTGCTGTGCAGTCGCTCAGTGTGTATTTATGTACAGGTGTGTAACCAGCTGGAGGTGCTGGGCGGGGCTGCATCCCGGAGAGGTCCCCATGGCAGTGGAGACAGTGACACGCTCAGTGAGTGCGCAGGAATGAGACTGGGACTTTGTGTGCATGCGTGTGCGCGTCTGAATTTTGTGGCTGTTGTTCACTGGTGTTGATTGACTGGGAGTTCCTGTGTGACGGTGCTGTGTGCTGATTGGCAGGGAGGGCGATGGGCGTGGCCCAGCACCATGACGCGGTGGCAGGGACCGAGAAGCAGCACGTTGCCAACGACTATGCCCAGAGACTGGCCAGCGGGTGGGCCCACTGCGAGGTAACCGTCCCCGAGTCTCTGCTCCCTGCCACCCCCACCGTCCTGGGACACTGGCAGTAGGTGGTGTGAAGGGTGTCTGTTATCGAATCATTGTCAATCGCACACGTCCGGATTAGAGAGACGAATATCTTTACAGTGAAAAAAACTTTTCCTTTCCTGAAATGTAACAGTCCACCCCCTTCCTCTGTGTCTCTCAATGGTTCGGTCCAGGATGCGCCGGGCCCGACCCACGGTAACTGTCTGTGTTGTTTTTATGCTGATTAAACATAACAATTCTATTAAACACGTGAACAGCGTAAGAAACTGCCCCCCTGGCACTGAAGTGTCCCGAGTCCTCGTCGGCGACTGAAGATGATTTATATTGATTATAACTGTGCCCTCCCCCTCTCCCTCTGTCCAGCCGCTGGTCAGTAACGTTCTGTCGGTCCTGAGTGGCTCAGTGTCCCCTCACTCCTACTGCGGCAGCCTCAACATCAGCGTGTGTCCCGTCTCTGAGGACAACCACCAGGTACTCCTGAAACCTACCCCTCTCCCTCCCTCCCTCCCTCCCTCCCTCCCTGGACACTGGATATAAACATGTCCCCCTCTCTCCCTCCCCCTCAGTTCTCGGTGACCGTATATAATCCGATGGGCAGTGCGGTCAGTTGGTCAGTGCGGCTTCCTGTCAACGGCTCTCTGTACAGCGTGACGGACCCCCGCGGACAGCCTGTGGACAGCCAGGTCAGTGTGGCACCGCGTGTGATTGGTGTGTGGGTTCGTCAGCTGACTGTGTGTGTCTGAGTATGCGTGTGTAATCGTGTGTCCCCCTCTCTCTCGGTCAGGTGGTCCCGGTGTCGAACTTCACGCGGGCGGTGCGGAGGGACAGGGGCTACGCGGCCTATGAGCTGGTCTTCCCGGCCAGGGTCCCCCCTCTGGGCTTCAGCACCTACTCCGTGTCCCTGCTTCAGAGGAGCTGGCAGGGCCCGCCGCCCCCCCAGCCTGGCGCCCCCCCCTCCATACAGAACGAGGTGCGTCCTCCGGTCTGCGCAGGCCCCTCCGTGTCTCTGTCCGCCTGCCTGTGTGGTTGTCTCTGTGTGTTGCTATGTGTGTGACTGTCTGTCCCTCTCGCTCTGTGTGTGTGTCTCACACTCCACCCCCCTGTTGTTGTCCTTGCAGTTCGTGAAGGTGACCTTTGACCCTGACACCGGGCTGCTCAGCAGCATCAGTAACCTGGAGACCCAGCAGACCCTGCGTCTCTCTCAGAACTTCTACTGGTGAGTCCGTCTCCCCGTCCGTCTCGGTATAACGGTGTATCTGTCTGTCTGGAGGTTTGCAATGATGAGACAAGCTCATCTCTGTCTGTCCGTGTGTCTGTCCGTGTGTCTGTCCGTGTGTCTGTCCGTGTGTCTGTCCGTGTGTGCGTACAGGTACAATGCCAGCGTGGGAAACTCGGACAGTGCTCAGCCGTCGGGCGCCTACATCTTCAGACCCAACACCTCCAGCCCCTTCCCTGTCAGCACCAGAGCGCAGACGTTCACCGTGCAGGTACACAGCCACACTGAGACACAGTGCAGGTACACAGCCACACAACCACACACTGCAGGTACACAGCCACACAATCACACAACCACACTGACACACAGTGCAGGTACACAGCCACACAACCACACACACTGCAGGTACACAACCACACACACTGCAGGTACACAATCACACAACCACACTGACACACAGTGCAGGTACACAACCACACACTGCAGGTACACAATCACACAATCACAAACTGCAGGTACACAACCACACTGCAGGTACACAGCCACACAACCACACACACTGCAGGTCCACAACCACACACTGCAGGTACACAACCACGGTAACACACACTGCCCCACTGCACAGACACACACACTGTAGCTGTCACACTACAAACACACAGGAAAGAGGCTGCTGTGCAATACATCCCTCTCTCTCTCTCTCTCTCTCTCTTCAGACCCCTCTGTTTCAGGAAGTGTATCAGGAGTTCAGCCCCTGGGTGTCGCAGGTGGTGCGTCTGCCCCGGGGGGGGCATCAGCTGGAGCTGGAGTGGACTGTGGGGCCGATCCCCGTGGGGTGAGTTAACTGCCCCCAGGGGACAGCACGGGGGGCAACAACAACAACCACCACTACAGCTACAACTACAACCACAACCACAATGAGAACATTGTGCCCCCTCCCCCTCTGCTGCGTATGCGGTTGTGTGTTTATAGTGTGGGAGGGGGGCGTGAAGGAACGATGATGGTGACGATTGTGTTTTGTATTTTTATGTGTTGAACAACAATCCTGAAATAGAGGGTAATTGTCAAAACCTCTCTCTCTCGGTCCCTCTCTCTGTCTCTCAGGGATGGTCTGGGTAAGGAGGTGATCTCCAGGTTTGACTCTGACATCAACTCGTCTGGCCTGTTCTACACTGACTCCAATGGCAGAGAGATCCTGGAGCGCAGGTGAGGGGTGGCAGGGCGGCTCAGTCTATGTCTCTGTGTCTCTATGTCTCTCTCGCTCTCTCTCTCTCTGTCTCTCAAATTTTCAAATTCAAATTGCTTTATTGGCATGACAGTTATACATTAGTATTGCAAAAGCATTATCAGAAAAGAAGAAAATAAATAATTAAAACTATATATATATGTAACCAACAATGTAACAATATTTAAACAATACAGGAAATACATATATTTATATATCACTCCCCACCCTCCACCCTCACACAACACAAATGCAAACAGAACAGGTTCTCTCCCCCCCCTCCCTCAAGCAGGCATGGTGTCTATACTGTATCCTGTGACTCTCTCTCTCTCTGTGTGTCTCTCTCTCTCTGTCTCTCTCTCTGTGCGTCTCTCTCTCTCTCTCTGTGTCTCTCTCTGTTTCTGTTGGGGTGATGTTCCCAGTTCTGACGTTCCCAGTCTCGTTATTCCAGGAGGGATTTCCGACCCACCTGGGATCTGAAGCAGACGGAGCCGATCGCTGGGAACTACTACCCTGTCAACACGCGCATCTTCATCAAGGTACCCATCTTACTGTCCCTCCCCCGTCTCCCCGTCTGTGTCTGCATCATGGGGACCCTGCTCTGAATGACGTGGTCATTGATGTCCGATGGTGGCAGGATGATTGACTGATTTTGATCTCTAATTGTTTAATAGCTCTCTTGTTGATTCTGTCCTCCTCCCCCCTCTCTCTCTCAGGACGGCCGCTCCCAGCTCACAGTGCTGACTGACCGCTCTCAGGGTGGCAGCAGCATCAAGGACGGCTCTCTGGAGCTCATGGTGAGGATAGCCCCCCCGCCATTTGTGTCCCCGGGTGCGTGTGTCCCTGCTGATCTGGAAAAGCTCCTCTGACTTTATGTGGTCGATGCCTTTCATGATTTTGAAGACTTGAAACAAGTCCCCACGTAGTCTCCTCTGTTCCAGGGTGAAAAGGTTCAGGTCCTCAGTCTCTCAGTAGGACATTCCCTTCAGACCTGGAATAAGTCTGGTTGCTCTCCTCTGAACTGCCTCTAGAGCAGCGATATCTTTCTTGAAGTGTGGAGCCCAGAACTGTCCACAGTATCCAGATGAGCTCTAACTAGTGCATTGTACAGTCTGAACATCACTGCCCTTTCTTTCCCACTCTCTCTCTCTCTCTCTCTCTCTCTCTCTCTAGCTGCACCGGCGCCTGCTGCAGGATGACTTCCGGGGCGTGGGGGAGGCCCTGTCCGAGCCGGGCGATTACTACGACGGGCTGGTGGTGCGGGGGAAGCTGCTGGTGTCCCTGAGCCCCCCAGCGCTCGCCGCGGACACCCACCGGCCCGAGGCGCACCGTCAGGCCCTGCCCCCCCTGCTCTCACTGCAGCCGGGCAAGACTGTTGCAGGACAGAGACTGGAGGTGAGAGGGGCAGAGAGGAAGACTCCTACAGTGAGTCAGAGACGCACAGATATGAGACACATGTGGAGGGCATGTGTTGTCTACGTCTTTTCGTCACGCACTTTTCATCGCCAATGTGCATATTCAGTGACACACGTCTCTTGTGATTTGGATTGAATATTGTCCTCCGGTTGCTGTGACCAGTTTGCTCCGGTGTTGACAGACCCCGTCCCTCTCTCCCCTCAGTTCTCTGGGCTGCAGGCCGAGTTGCCCCCCGCTGTCCAGCTGCTCACCTTGTCTCAGTGGGACAGCGAGTCCGTGCTGCTCAGACTGGAGCACCGGTACCAGCGCGGAGAGAGCGTGGCCCACTCCCACCCGGTCACCGTCAACCTGCAGGTACTGTCCACTCCCACCCGGTCACTGTTACTCAGGGTAAACAGTTTGGATTTTCTGCTGTAGTTTGTGACTCTCTCCCTCTCTCTCTCTCGCGCTCTCTCTCTCTTGTCTCTCTGTAGAAGCTGTTCTCTACCCTGGAGGTGGAGGGTGTGTCTGAGATGAGCCTCGCAGCCAATCAGTGGAAAGAAGAGATGACACGTCTGGACTGGAGGGGCGAGACAGGTGCAGTACAGTACAGTACAGTAAGTATAATACGGTGGAGTACAGTTCACTTCCTGACGCTCTGTGATTGGCTGGCTGTTTCAGATGCGAAGCCCCTGCACTCCAGGGAGGGCAGCCCCTCGGGGTCAGAGGTCACGCTGCAGCCGATGGAGATCCGGACCTTCCTGCTGAGAGTGCGCCGGCGCTGACCCGCTGCCAAGCAGCTGCCACCGATAATCAATCACAGGAGCAATCACTGATCAGACACTCACTCAGGACATGGGTGGGGGGTTCTACTCCTCTCTCTCATCCCTCCGTTCCTCTCCCTCTGTCCACCTGTCTCTCTCGCGCGTTTCCTGCACTGTGCAATATGACATTTATAAAAGGACAAAGAGAATGATGAAGACCTTCCTGTTTGTGCCTTTCATCGTGTCTGACACACAGTGCGTCTCACAGCAGGGAGAATGAGCCGCTTGCTGCCTTTTTAATTCTGTTGTGTTGTTGTTTTATAGATTCAGAATAAATTGATCACTTTTAATAAAGAACATGAAAAAGTCTCTTGTATTGACTTGGACGGACTGACTGAGAATGACTGACACACTGACTGAGTGACTCATACCGACTGACTGTGTGATACACTGACTGACTGTCTGGCACACTGACTGACTGGCACTGATACGCTGACTGACCACTGACTGACTGACTGATACTGACTGACTGACACACTGACTGACTGACTGATACTGACTGACACACTGACTGACACACTGACTGACTGTCTGGCACTGACTGACTGTCTGACATACTGACTGACTGGCACTGACACACTGATACGCCGATTGACTGACTGATGGAGGGGGATAGTTGGATGGAGAGATGGGAGAGGGGATAGATGGGAAGATGAGTGAGAAATGAAGGGGGGATGAGAAGGAAGTGCAGCTTCAGTGAGTACATCAGACCGCCAGGGGGCGACGTGCTGTACAGCGGTCAAGAGATCTTCGGCACAGAGAGAGAGATGGCGCAGAAACTACAATTCCCACAATTCTTCCCGAGATTCAAAGATGGCTGCGCCCGTCAGCAGCTGAGATAGATTATATGCAATGTAGGCGACCAGATCAACAGCAGGAAAATGCGACATTTATTCACGGTTATTAAGCGTCTGAGTAACAAAGCGCCACTCCGTGCTCACGTCCTTCGGCCCCTGAAAGCCTCGGGGCTGGTCTGGGAAAGCGGGCGGGCAGGGGACGGCGCCGGGCGGCTTGTGTGCGGCTCGAGCCCCGGCGCCCTGGACAAGGTGCGCGGACAGGTGGAGGTGAGAGAGGAGTTCATCAGCGAGGCCGAGGAGAGCGCACTGCTGCAGGAGCTGGAGCCGGGCCTGCGCAAGAAGCGCTACGAGTTCGACCACTGGGATGACGTAAGAGCAGGAGAACATGGGGGGCTGTAGTAACAGTGTAGTAGAGCAGTGCTGGGACAGTAGGGGCTGTAGTAGAATAGTGCTGTTACAGTAGGGGCTGTAGTAACAGTGTAGTAGAGCAATGCTGGGACAGTAGGGGCTGTAGTAACAGTGCAGTAGAGCAGTGCTGTTACAGTAGGGGGCTGTAGTAACAGTGCAGTAGAATAGTGCTGTTACAGTAGGGGCTGTAGTAACAGTGTAGTAGAGCAGTGCTGGGACAGTAGGGGCTGTAGTAACAGTGCAGTAGAATAGTGTTGTTACAGTAGGGGCTGTAGTAACAGTGTAGTAGAGCAATGCTGGGACAATAGGGGCTGTAGTAACAGTGCAGTAGAGCAGTGCTGTTACAGTAGGGGGCTGTAGTAACAGTGCAGTAGAATAGTGCTGGTACTGTGGGGGCTGTAGTAACAGTGCAGTAGAGCAGTGCTGGGACAGTAGGGGTCTGTAGTAACAGTGCAGTAGAATAGTGCTGGGACAGTAGGGGTCTGTAGTAACAGTGCAGTAGAGCAGTGCTGTTACAGTAGGGGCTGTAGTAACAGTGTAGTAGAGCAGTGCTGGGACAGTAGGGGCTGTAGTAGAATAGTGCTGTTACAGTAG
This sequence comes from Amia ocellicauda, assembly GCF_036373705.1. Taxonomy (NCBI): domain Eukaryota; kingdom Metazoa; phylum Chordata; class Actinopteri; order Amiiformes; family Amiidae; genus Amia; species Amia ocellicauda. The sequence goes on from NC_089856.1 coordinate 641,691, forward strand.
GGGCTGTAGTAACAGTGTAGTAGAGCAATGCTGGGACAGTAGGGGCTGTAGTAACAGTACAGTAGAGCAGTGCTGTTACAGTAGGGGCTGTAGTAACAGTGCAGTAGAGCAGTGCTGTTACAGTAGGGGGCTGTAGTAACAGTGCAGTAGAATAGTGCTGTTACAGTAGGGGCTGTAGTAACAGTGCAGTAGAGCAGTGCTGGGACAGTAGGGGTCTGTAGTAACAGTGTAGTAGAATAGTGCTGGGACAGTAGGGGTCTGTAGTAACAGTGCAGTAGAGCAGTGCTGGGACAGTAGGGGCTGTAGTAACAGTGCAGTAGAGCAGTGCTGGGACAGTAGGGGCTGTAGTAACAGTGCAGTAGAGCAGTGCTGGGACAGTAGGGGCTGTAGTAACAGTGCAGTAGAATAGTGCTGTTACAGTAGGGGCTGTAGTAACAGTGTAGTAGAGCAATGCTGGGACAATAGGGGCTGTAGTAACAGTGCAGTAGAGCCAATCAGTCAATCAGTGCCCTCCTCTCTAGACCCCTTCCTGAAAGACTGGTGGACTGTCAGACTGCACTCTGTTCTTTCCGTGTGAAATAACTACACTTCCCACAATGCCCCTGGCCCTGCAGGCAATCCATGGTTACCGGGAGACGGAGCGCGTGCAGTGGAGCCCGGCGGGGGGGGCAGTGCTGGACCGGGTCAGGGGTGTGGCTTTCCCCGGGGGCGGGCCTCTGCTCGGCCCAGTTCACGTACTGGACTTGGACAAAACCGGCTACATCAAACCACATGTCGACAGCGTCAAGGTAAGACACACACACACACACACACACACAGACACACACACACACATTCACACAGACACACACACAGACACACACACACACACACACAGACACACAGACACACACACAGACACACAGACACACACACAGACACACACACACACACACAGACACACACACACACACACAGACACACACACACACACACACACACACAGACACACACACACACACACTGTTTCCCATGCTCTCCTCTCCATCCCCTAGTTCTGTGGCAGCACCATCGCTGGGCTCAGCCTCCTGTCGGACAGTGTGATGCGATTGGTCAGCCAGCAGGACGCGGCTGATTGGGTGGACCTGCTGCTGCCCAGGCGCTCCCTCTACATCATCAGGTAATGCCACTGGCCGGCCTGCCTGTCAATCACTCCACTGGCCTATCGGTGGATTTGTCATCGTTCCGGAGCTGCTGGTGCCGTGTCTGTCGAGTGTTGAGTTGCGTGTCCTGCCTGTGTGTCTGGGTGCAGGAGGGGATGTGCCCCGTGTTGACGACTCACAGCGGCCACTGTTTCACCACGGCTGAGCCACAGCTACTTATTATTATTTTTTGTTTGTCGCGTTGAATTTAAACCTTTTATTGTAATGTACTTATTTATTGTTGTTGTAGTGAACTGGTTTTCAGTGGCTCCCAAATTATGTGTCTCCAAAGCCTGCAAGGGTCAAGAACTCGGAGACTCTATAGACTTCACAGAAGTGTGCGTTCGTGTGTTGTTGTCAATGTGTCTGTCCTTCCGGCCTCCAGGGGCAGCGCTCGCTACGACTTCACCCACGAGATCCTGCGGGACGAGGAGTCGGTGTTCGGCGGCCTCAGGGTCCCTCGCCAGCGCCGCGTCACCGTCATCTGCAGGAACCTGCCGGCCTGAGCTGAGGGAGCGCAGGGGATGGGAGACGGCGCGACACCCAGGGGGAAGGATAATGGATAATCTCTCTCTCTCTCTGCCCCTCTGTCTAGACTAGGTCTGTCCTGGTTACAGTGTCCTGCTCTGTCCTGCTCAGACTCTGCACTCTACGTCCACAGGCAGAGGTCACTGTGGGGTCATCAGGGGTCAGGGGTCAGCTGCTGATTGGCTATTCAACGCCTTCGAGTATTAAAATCCAAGTTTGTTAAATTAAATACATATATATATGAATAATACTAATAATAAAGTTGTTTGTGTTTCTGATCGCTGTCTCTGTCTGTGAAACTGACCCCCTCCCCCTCCCACGCCTCTCTCCCTCCCTCTCTCTCCCACAGGGAATGATAGGAGCTCTGCTCCTGATCTCAGAGTTTCCTTTACATTTTATTCAGAACAGAAAACACAACAAAACAAGACAAAATACCACAACACTGCCAGGAAACGCAGCGATCCGTATTCACGTTGCTCTGGACAGGAACGATTTCCAAATAAATAAATAATTTAACAAATCGGCTCATAAATACACAGCAGAGTCCCGGGCCTGTGTGTGGGTTCTGTACAGTGTGGGGTGGTGGGGGGGTCCGGGCAGCGCAGTACCTCACATTGTACGACACAGAATAGCACAGAGTAACGCAGGATTGTTCACTGCTGCACAGCACAGTATAGTACATTATACTACAGGGCAGTATACTACAGTATATATACTACAGTGCGGTGCAGTCCAGGTCAGATCTCGGAGACACAAAAGCCTCTCCCATGGTCGGCTTTCCGATGCAGATGAAAACGTAAGTGAGTCCTGTTGCCCCACCGCTCTACCCCACGCAGCTGCAGGCGGCCGCGGACAGCCTCTCCACGCGGTGCCAGCGGTGGGCCGAGTCCAGGAAGGCCAGGTCCTCGTGGCGGGAGGGCCGGCAGCAGGGGGCGCTGTGTGGGGGCTCGGCGAGGCGCGTGGGGGGGGGCAGGGCGCCGCGCTGCAGCAGGGAGCTCAGGGCGAGGTCGTGGTTGGAGCGGGCGCGGGGGCAGCCCCCGCCACAGTAGCGGAACAGCACCGTCTCCTCGGAGTCGTAGCCCAGGCCCAGCTCGGCCACGCGCAGCAGTAAGGTGTGCAGGCCGCAGGGCGCGGGGGGGGAAGGGTCCGCCCAGCGCCGCACACGCCGCCGCCACGCCGCCCCCCGGCCCTCGCGCTCTCCTGCTGCACCGTGGCGCTCTCCCTCTCTGCCTCGCTCGCTCGCTCCCTCCCTCTCATGCTCGCTCTCTCTGCCCGCTGCCAGCGCCTGTGCTGTTTGCCGCCCGGGTGCTGCGGCGATGGCTGGGACTGCAGCCTTGTCCCCCAGCTCTGTAACACACACACACAGGTTTAACTACTGAACAGTGCACTGCAGCAGATCATTTTAATCATTCGTCATCCATTTAAAAAAAAAAAAAGAGTTCAGAAGTTAAAAAACAATTCAGCATCTTGACTGCAGAGCAGAGGGCAGACTGGCAGAGAGAGACAGAAAACACAGACTGACAGGTAGCGAGACGGACAAACATACAGACAGAAAATGGACAGATACAGACAGAGACGAACAGACAGGCAGAGAGATGGACAGATACAGAGAGACAGACAGGCAGAGAGACAGACGGGCAGAGAGATGGACAGATACAGACAGGCAGAGACACAAATGGACATGGATACACATTCAGTCGCAGGTGTGTGTCTAGCTCTGCAGGTGTACAGGTTCAGTCCTGCAGGTGTGCTGCTCCACAGTTATGCAGTTGTGACAGCTGTGTCCAGATGTGCAGTGTCTTACCGAGCATCGAGTGGAGCCAGTCTCTGCTACCGTCTCCCGGCCCAACCAGAACACAGGACAGCAGCACAGCCAGCCGGAGATCAGCCCTCATCTCTCTCTCTCCCTCCTGTCTCTTTGTCTCACGATCTGTCTCTCCCTCCTTCTCTCTCTTTGTCTCGTGTTCTCTCTCTTCCTCCTGTCTCCCGGTCTCGGTCTCCTCTCTCCGGCAGTGATGAGTGAGTGAGTGTGTGAGGGATGCTGAGAGAGGACTGGTCCCCCTACATTTATACCCCTCTCTGCACTGCCCGCGGGGGGGCATTACTGTGCTCTCCTTCCCTCCTCCCAGAGCTATGTGTGTGTGTGTGTGTGTGTGTGTGTGTGTGTGTGAGAGAGTGTATGTGTCTGTATACACGTGCGTCTGTGATGATGTAATACCTAACATTTATTTTTCATTACGTACTATTTCTTACTATTGTTGTTGCACATTGGATGTGTGTGTGTGTGTATATATTGTATACTGTGCACGTGTGTGTCTGTGTGTGTATTGTTGTATATTATGTGTGTGTCTGTGTTTGTATTGTATACTGGGCACGTGTGTGTGTGTATTGTTATATATTATGTCTGTGAGTATTGCTATATACTGTGTGTGTCTGTGTGTGTGTATTTTCTGTGTATTGTTGTATATGGTCTGTGTGTGTATTGTTGTATATTGTGTGGTTGTGTCTGTGTGTGTGTAATGTTGTATATTGTGTCTGTGTATTGTTGTATATTGTGTGTCTATGTATTGTTTTATGTCTGTGTATTGTTGTATATTGTGTCTGTGTGTGTGTTGTTGTATGTCTATGTGTATTGTTGTACATTGTGTGTGTGTGTTGTTGTATATTGTCTGTGTGTGTGTATTGTTATGTCTGTGTATTGTTGTATATTGTGTGTGTCTGTGTATGTATTGTTTTATATTGTGTGTCTGTGTGTGTATTGTTATATATTATGCCTGTGTATTATTGTATATTGTGTGTGTGTATTGTTATATATTATGCCTGTGTATTGTTGTATATTGTGTCTGTGAGTGTGTATATTGTTGAACATTGTGTGTGTAGGTATATATATCTGTGCCCAACATAAATCATGCTGATCCCTGAAACCTGCGCAGGTATTTTCCAGAGAACAAGCTGAAGGAAAAATTAATCCCTGCAAAGTGATCTCAGCTGCCCCCTCCTTGTAACGGACTGCAGCCTGCTCCCACTTAACCCAGAGAGAGGGATGGAGGGATGAGGGGACAGAGGACTGGGAGGGATAGACAGCAGAACAGAGAGAGAGGTGAGCCAGGAGAGCCCCCTCACAATGGGTTAAGTGTCTGGGATGGAGGGAGGGAGGGAGGGAGGGAGGGAGGGGGGGGATGGAGGGATCATCATATATTCTTGAAGGATGAAGCACAGTCGTTTTAATGTGAATTCCCAGACGGGTGGGTCTCCTGCTAATCAGAGGGATTTTCACCATATCAGAGTGCTGTGACACACCGTCTCCCCAGAGCAAGACAGGGAGGGAGGGAGAGACGAGGGGGGGCTGTAGTCACAGAGGAAATGATCTATTCCTCTTCCCCTTGGTTTAATTTCTTATTGGTGGTGCAGCCCAATCCACCACAGCAACCAGCACTGAGTCCCACACTGACTGGCTGACACACTGATTGTGTGTGTTTGTGTGTGTGTTTAATTGTAATTGTAGTTGTTTCCGGTGTGTGAGGCTCTCAGGCACCTGCTTCAGGTGAGCGTGCGCAGCAACACAGAGACAGGAAATCCTGCATTCCTTCCACTTACAGGGAGAGAGAGAGAGAGAGAGAGAGAGAGAGAGAGAGAGGTGTTGTCTGCAGTAGCATCATTCCTCACATTCCCGAGTGTGAGTCAGTTCAGTCAGAAGAATCCTTATATTCTTATATTCTGACACACATTACGCAAACTATACACACACAAACACACATACTCACACTGTACAGTGACACTGATACGCATGCACTCACTCACACCCATATAACACAGTGTAGTCACACTGATACACACTCAGTGTAGTCACAGATGTACACTGTTTGAGTGTGTGTAGTCACAGTGTACACACTGATACACACACTCACAGTGTAGTCACACTGATACACACATGGTGTAGTCAGTGTACAGTCACACAGATACACGCACTCACAGTGTAGTCACACTGATACACACACTCAGTGTACAGTCACACAGATACACGCACTCACAGTGTAGTCACACTGATACACACACTCAGTGTACAGTCACACAGATACACGCACTCACAGTGTAGTCACACTGATACACACACTCAGTGTACAGTCACACTGACATACACACTCAAACACACACACCACTTACACTGATACACACAGTGCACACTCAGTGTCCAAACTCACACCAATTCACACAGACACACACACTTACAGTCAAACACGAGACAGACACAGAGACACACCGTCACACACAGTTAGGATGTGCGCCGCTGCAGTGACCGCTCTGTGGACACTGTTCCCACGCCGCTGCCTGTGACCCTCGTGGGCATCTGGTCCAGTGCAGACACAAGGAGCCACTGGGAGACAGCGTGATGGCTGAGGGGGGGCAGCCTTGCGGTGTAAACAGAGCGTGCCGTGGGCGGCGAGATTCCAGAACTAATTCCGGCGGAATGTTTCCATTCCCAACATTCCTGCCTGAGACAAGCCTTTTATGGAGAGCAGGAGCAGAGAGCAGACAAACACACACACTCACACTGACACTCTCTCACACTGAAACACACACACTGAAACACTCATACACACACTCTCTCACACTGACACACACCAACACTCATACACTCACTCTCTCACACGGACACACACACAAAGAAACATTGACAATGACTCCAAACTGAGGCACTCACACAGACAGACTCCACTGGAAGTTAGAGGAATTAATTGTTTATTAGTTTACTCAGAAAGGGTACAGACAGACACACGGTTATGGGCACTACTGTTCTCGCTGTGTGTGTGAGTGTGTGTGTGTGTGTAACGGTCACTCACACCTGTACAGTACAGCCCTGTGGCATCTGGACACTCCACTACGTCAACCCACCCCTGGCCAGGACTGGAGTACTGGACTTCAAATACTAGACCCCCTCCCCATCCCTCGGAGGTTCAAATAAACAAACAAAAGACAATTTTGTAACAAACTTAGGAACTCCCTCTCTCCCTCTCCCTACACGGTCACTCAGTGAGGTAGAAGTGCATCTTGTCGCCCACGCTCTTGCGCTGGGGGTTGAGGCGCTTGAGGATCTGGGCGAGGACGTTGACCGTCTGCTCGCTGCTCAGCCCCGTGCGCTTCGTCTGGAACTTCTTCAGCAGGTCCTTGGTGGTCATGGGCTTCCGCACCAGGTACCGGCGCACCGCCTCCTCCGTCAGCTGCACGTCACTGAGAGGGAGTGAGGGAGCGAGTCAGAGAGAGAGAGACAGACGGACAGACACACGCACAGACACACGCACGCACGGACAGACCTGGTGCTGGGGGTGCTCTTGCCGGATGCCGGCTGGGGGGTGCTCTTGCCCGAGGGACTCTGGGGGCTCTGGGGATTAGGCTCCATCTTCAGCCGCTTCGCTGAGGGGGGCTCCACACCCACACCCGCCACCTGCCGCTTGCCTGGAGGGAGAGAGACGGGGCAGAGAGAGGAGAGAGATGAGTCTGCGTCTGTCAGAGGACTGGTCAGCGGGTCAGTGCCATGGTCAGTTAGGTCAGGGGTCAGGGGTCAGTACCTTGCTCCAGCTTGCTGGCAGCCGCTCGCAGGGTGCTGGATGTGGCCGCGGTGTCCAGGGAGGGGGTGCCAGGACGGCTGCCGGTCCGAGAGCTGCCCGCTGACCCCCGGCCCCCTGCGCGCTTTGGGGGGGTGCGCTTCTTCTGGAGGAGAAGGAGGGGTCAAACCAAGTCACCACTGACAATGAAGAGATTGGGGGGGGACACCAAGATGGACAGAGAGGCGGAGAGTGGCAGGGTAGAGAGGGGGAGAGAGAGAGACTCACACTCATGAAGAGCGCAGACGCGGTCTCTCCATCGATGTCGCTGTCCTCCGAGCTCTCAGACTCCTCACTGCTGTCTGAGAGAGAGCGGGGGGGAGGGGACGGGAAAGGAGAGAGTTAATCCCGGTGCAGAGAGACACTCAGTTATTGGGGTTTAAACCTAGGACCCCCTCCCCTACCCTTCCTCTTCTTCTTCTCCTGCTGCACCGGGGTCTTCTTCCCTCCCTCCTCGTCCTCCTCCTCCTTCTTCTCCTCCTCGTTCTGTTTCTCCTCCTCACTCTCCTCACTGCTCTCCGACGCCTCATCGATCCCTGCCGGCAGAAAACACCGAACCTTAACAGCCTCCACAGGGCAAAGGTCACAGAGCCATGCCCCCCCACGACACACAAACCGCAGTCACAGGCTCTCCACACACAGACACACACTCTCTCTAATCACAGGCACTGTCAGGGGACACACTGCATTCATAACACTCCGTCCATCTCCCTCACCTTTAGGGACGTCTTCTCCTTTATTGGGCTTCACCTTCTCTGGCTCATCCTCCTCTGAACTGGAGGGAGAGAGCGAGAGAGAGAGATCAGGGTCTGACAACCTATTTTAATTCTGGTCGAAAGAGGAGGGCAGGTGCCTTGAAATTTTACTTGCCCGCCCAACAATATACCCGCCCGACCTAGAGGTTATAGGACTCTACTGGGTTATCACTCACTCACACTGGGAGTCTAGAGAAGAAGACCGTCAGAACTGGGCCTGGCGTCGGGCCCCGGGGAAGAGATCTGCGACAGCACAACTCCCTCACCTGCTCTCGTCAGACATGTAGTCCACCTCCTGGCCCTCGAAGTCCCCATCGTCGCTGTCCTCCGCCGCCTCGCTGTCGCTCCCTCGCTTCTTCTTCTTCTTCTTCTTGTTCTTCCCTTTGCCCTTCTCTCCCTCCGTCTTCGTCTTGGACTTGCCCTCCCCGTCTGAGAGAGAGAGAGAGAGAGAGAGATTAGACCGCACCACTGGACGTGCATCTCCCGCCCCTCATCCTCTCCCGCCCCCTCGCCCCTCACCCTCCCTCTCCCTCTCCCTCTCCAGCCCCCGCCCCTCACCCTCTCCCTGGCTGCTGTCGCTCTCGTCGCTGCTCATTTCCAGCTCCTCCTCCAGGTCATGGATGCGCAGCTCCCCCCTCCTGCCCCCCTCATCCTGGGGCTTCTTCTTCTTCTTCTTCTTCTTTTTCTTCCCCCCCTTGTCGCCCTCATCGTCGTCGTCGTCCTCCCCCTCTTCCCGGTCGCCCTCCCGGAGCCGCCGCTGCAGCATGATGCTGAAGTGATTCACCACCTTATTCCTCCTGAGAAAGAGGGGGAGGGAGGGGAGAGAGTGTAGAAATTAAGAAAGCCGTCTCTCAATGCTCGGTAACGACACAGATTAATTAATCTGTCCGTGTCACCCCCTGCGTCCTCCCCCACCCCTCCCTCACCTGCTCCACTCCTCCTCGGCCTCCTCGGCGGTGAGGGTGCGGTGCCGGGCCTGTGGGGTGAAGTTGTACCAGCCCTGAACGGGGAACGCCTCGAAGGCGCCGTCAGGACACTGCGTGAAGATATAGTACGAGGCGTTCTCAGTCACCCCCCCCTTCTTCTGACCTTTGAACCTGAGAGAGAGAGAGAGAGAGAGAGAGAGAGAGAGAGAGAGACAGCCGTCAGTGCAAGGGGTCGGTGAAGCAGCGGTCAGGGAGAGGGCGGTCAGTGCAGGGGGTCAGTGAAGCAGCCGTCAGAGAGACAGCGGTTGGGGAGACGGGGTCAGAAGGGAGGTCAGTTCGGTGCTCAGACCTGCGGCCGGCCTTGCCGTTGACCCGCAGCAGCCAGGGCTGGTCCTCCAGGCGGAACTCGCGGGTCACGATGCCGAACTTCTTCCTGCGTGCCTCCTCCCGCTGCCGCCGGCCGAACTCGCTGCCCGCGCCCCCCTCCGGCCCCTCCTCCTCCCCATAGAGCCGCCGGCCGCTGACGTCGCGCTCCATCCGGGCCTGGGAGGGGGAGGGGGGGTGTTAGTGTTTCTCATTGCTTATTAAACTCCTATTCCAATAAATCCCCGTCTGGCCAGGGGAGCTGTGTTACCTGTGTCCAGCTGGAGAAGCTGACCTTGTCCCCCACATTGAAGGCCATGACATTGTACTTCTTATTTGTGTTTCTGCCAGAGGGAGGGGGAGGGGAGAAATCTTAAGTCAGTAATACTGCAATACACTACAGTAAAGTGCAGTACAATGTGGAAAAACACAGACACTGACAGACAGACACTCACTTGGGCACTCTGACAACATACTCCGTTGAGGACGAACCACTGCTTCCCTGAGAGAGAGAGAGGGGCAGAAAGAAATATACACAGTTTACTTAGTAATACAGTATATGGTTCAGCATACAGTCCAGCCCAGATTTCTCCCAGCAGGATGCGGCACACTCTGCCGCAGGGCTCAGTGGCCTAGATTATCAGACCCGGTTCTGATCACATTGCCACACTGACCGACTGCCAGTCCGGCAGTCAGACACACACACAGCCTACCAGCGACGTCATGGTCCACAGGGTCAGAGGTCAGCAGCGTAGACAGGGCTCTGGTGTCTAGGAAGAGAAACAGACTCTTCAAATCCACCGGCTATTAACATCACACTGTAACGGCCCCACTCGGCTGGGCGACAGGTGTGGAAAGAGCACACCAGAGAAGAACAAATAAAGACAGAACAACAAATAAATAATAAAGAGGACAGGTAACTTGTGGGTCGTCACCAGGACACGTAGTGAGAGCACGGAAACAGAAAGTAAAGACAGAGGGAAGATCACATGACCTGTACCCTAAACACAGACACCACCATAGATGTGAACACACAAATACATACACACAATCACAGATATACAAACCCAGACCCCCACACACACACAAATGGACAGTTACACCAGCGCCACACGGTCACTGAAGCACACCGCTGCTGTGGGACGGACCTGCACGCTGTCCTGTCGGCGCCCTTTCCCGGGTGAGTGTCCGGACTGTGGCGGTTTTGTCTAAAGAGAATAAAATCGCTGTCCGCACGACGGCTCACGGCTCCCCGGGTCTGGTTCGCACACAACGTGGTCCTACCGGCAACCGTGGGCACGTTTAGTTCCGCAGTGGAAGACAGTGCGGGAGAACTGTGTTTGCAGTGACACCTACTCTCTATATGTATATATACGGTATATATATATGACGAGAAAAGTGTATGACCAGTATCCATATATATATATATATATATGTGTGTGTGTGTGTGTATATATAATACCAGATGACTGGGGGAACCACACTGCCGCGCTCTTGTTGTGGGCGGACACTGATATCTGCGGGAGGGCTGTGTTTACACGGAAGTGCGTCCCTGATCACATGTCGGGGTCTTAAAGGTCCCTGTTCCAGCGTCGTACGTGATACGTCACCAGCACGCAGTGTTTACTAGTCCCGGCCGCGGCGTGAACACAGACGAGTCAAAGGTAATGTCGCCAATGTGTGCGGCGTGTTTGCACAGGAGGCGTCGCTGATATTGTTATAGCCGCTGAAATCTCACAAACACGGGGGTTACAGACTATAAACAGCAGGGAGACAGTGAACCGGGCTGTTCGTGCTGGCTTGGTTTGTGTTTGGGTCCTGGTCTGGTCATGGCAAATGTCAGCACGGCAGCGTTTTCGAGTCCATTTTGTCTCAGGGTTGAAATTCGCATCTGTTGAGTACATTGGAGCATGCGCAGTCGGTGCTTCAACCCCTGCTGTGCTATATTGCGTGTTGCCATTTTCCTGCCCTCAGCCATCGGGATCAGCCTTGTGTTGCACTGAATTCTATGTACTGTTTTCTCAGGCCTGTGTTAAGTCTCCAGTGGACCCCCCAGTATTGAGGTGACAGTCACTGACCGCCCACCCTCCTACACAAGATGGTGAGTGCCCCCCACTCCTCACTCCTCACTCCTCACTCCTCACTCTGCCCATCTCTCGCTCCCTGTCACCCTATCTCTGCCCTCCTCGTCTCTCGCTGCTGTGTGGTTTTCCTGTGATCGATTTGTTGATTTTGATTTTCTTTCCTTCTTTCAGGGGGAACGTAAAGGAGTGAATAAGTACTACCCCCCCGACTTCGACCCGGCAAAGGTGAGTGAGGGATGGAGGCGAAGAGGAATAGATGGATGTGTGTTTGTCTGTCTGTGTATGTCTGATTGTCTTTTAGTCTGTCTATCTCTGTGTCCAAGTGTTTGACTGTCTTTGTCCACAGTCTGTCATTTTCTTGGAGTGAGTGTCAAAAATCAATACATTTTTATTTGTATAGCGCCCTTCGCAGGGTAGCCACAGAGCGCTTTACAGACTGGTAAACATACAACAAACGTACAGCAAAATAAAATGTATAAATACAATAAAATAAAATATAGACCTATAAACATTTTACATGATCTAGAATAAAGTGAGTGAACATTTAAGTAAATAAACCATTTAGGCACGGAGGAGAGAAACTAAAAAACTCCTATGGATGGCATGTAGGAGAAAATGAATCTCTGGGGGTCCACGGCTTAGGGCTCAGGCCTAATGGTTGTCTCTTAGTGTCTGTCTGTCTCTCTTTGTGTCTCTCTTAGTGTCTTTCTGTCTCACTCTCTTTATGAGTATCTGTGTGTCTGTCTGTCTCTCTGGCTGTCTCTCTCTCTCTCTGAGTGTCTGTGTGTCTGTCCTGCAGCATGGCTCCCTCAATGGCTACCGGAACAGCCACCCTCTGCGGGAGAGAGCGCGCAAGCTGTCCCAGGGCATCCTCATCATCCGGTGAGTCTCCGCACTGCCCCCTGCACATGGCACCTTTTCACACTGCAGCATTCAACAATAACTGCTGCTGGACACTGACTGCTTTAGCACAGTGCTGTCCACTCTGTAACACTGTGCTTGTCCGTCCGCAGGTTTGAGATGCCCTACAACATCTGGTGCGATGGCTGCAAGAACCATATTGGAATGGGTACGAGCCTGTCAGCCTCCCTCTCGTGTGAGTGTGAGTGTGAGTGTGGGTGTGTTATTAATCCTCTCTGTTCCACAGGGGTGCGATACAATGCAGAGAAGAAGAAGGTGGGAAACTATTACACCACACCAATATACAGGTGAGAGACTGACCACTAACCCCTGACCCCTGGCCCCTTACGAGCTGGTGTGACCCTGTCCTCCCTCTGTCCCTCAGGTTCCGGATGAAGTGCCACCTGTGTGTGAACTACATCGAGATGCAGACGGACCCGGCGACCTGCGACTATGTCATCGTGAGTGGAGCGCAGCGCAAGGAGGAGCGCTGGGACCCCGAGGACAACGAGCAGATCCTCACCACGGGTACGCTGTCCCAGTGTCCATGTGTCTTCCTGTCTTTCTGTCTCCGATTCTGTCTCTTGTCTGTCTCCGATACTGTCCATCTGTCTTTCTGTCTCTGATACTCACCCCTGGTACTCTGTCCGTCTCCCTCCCCGCCCAGAGCGCAGCGAGAAGGAGAAGTTGGAGACGGACCCTATGTTCAAGCTGGACCATGGCGGGCGGGACCAGGAGAAGCACCGTGCTGCCCTGCCTTCCCTCTCGCAGCTGCAGGAGCATCAGGAGGCCTGGAGGGACGACTTCCGGGTCAACAGCGCCCTCCGCAGGAAGTTCCGGGTCAGTGGGCAGGCTGAGTGTCTGTGTTTGTGTCTGTATTACTGTACCGAAAGACAAAGCCTCCCTCTCTCTCTTTTTTTCCTCCCTCTCCCTCTCTCTCAGGATGAGAAGAAGGCGCAGGCGGAGGAGGAGGCGAGGGACGATGCCGTTCGCAGGAGAGCTGGTCTGTCCATCCCTCTGGTCCCCGAGTCTGTGGACGACAAAAAGCTGGCCTCCCTGCTGACACTGACCAGCCCGGACTGTGAGTGTGGACGACTGAAGACCTCCTCCCCCTCCCCCCCTCTCTTTACATTATTACTGACCAAAAAGGACAAATGTTTTTACAATTTAGTCCCACAGGCCGGTGTCTCACTCTGTGCAGGGGACACACACTGGGCTGCTGTGATGGCTGTCGCTGCTCCTCTCCCAGCAGGACGGGGAGTGTGCAGCTCTCGGGAGCACACTGAGCTCAGGGGGTTTGCATTGTGAAGTGTATAAAGCAGGTCTCTGTTCTGTGCGTGCTGAAGTCAGGACAGCAGGACGTGCGCTCTGTGTTCAGCTCCCCCATCACACTGGCTGCACAGCCGCCCTGCTCTGGACACCCAGGGGTTTCTGTAGCGGCCCTTTCGATAGCGAGGCTGTGGTCGCAGAGCCTGTAGTTAGTCAGATTTTGTCTCTCTTTTATACTTTAGATTTTTAAGTATTCAGCCAATTTAATGTTTCTATTCAGGGCCGGGAGCATTCCAGTTTGTTTTGTAACTGTAATTCGTGTCTCCACTGTTTTGTGTATTTATTTTTTTCATGCATGTCGATTTTCCCAATTGTCGTTTTGTGTCCTGGGGCTCTGTGTGCCTCAGAGCCAGCAGGCCCAGGGGGTCCGTTTCTGGGGAGAGCTGGGTGCTCAGTGGAGCCTCGTTCTGGCAGGACTGGGACTCGGCTGTGTTTAGGTGCAGCCAGAGCTCGGCTGCTCTTGTTTGTGCGGCTGTGTGCCGAGGGAAGAGCCCCAGTGCCGCTCTGCAGGTGGTGTGGGGGTGTTTCAGTGCACCTGTCACATGTGTTTAATACATTCTAGGTGGAATATTTCTGTGGGGCTTTTGTCCCGATTTTTATTATTGAAGTTCAAGACGGGACCCCGCACTTCGCCCCCATATAGCAGGTTTGGTTGGGTGGTGGAGTTGAAATAGTTATTGGTATTGTTGTTTTCCCCAATCTTGTCTTTATGTCTTTTATTGTGTTCATAGCCAGGCTGAAGCTCCCTGACGCACCGATGCTCAGGCCCAGGTAGTTGTATCTGCTGCAGTGCTCTAATACAGTGCTGCCCAGACTGAAGCGGTCCCTGTGTCCCTGAGATCTATCTGTTCTCTGGAAAACCATGACCCTGGTCTTGTCCAGATTGACTGCCAGCGCCCAGGACTGCCAGTGCTGCTCTAGCAGGGCCGGCTCTGCTGCAGCCCCTGTTCAGTTGGCAACAGCAGCACCAGGTTCTCTGTAGAGCAGGAACGTGATCTCTGTCTCGAGAGCAAGGCTGGGGCGTCAGACCCTCGACACTGGCAGCTCACTGCTGTAGATGTTGAGCAGTGTTGGGCTCAGACTGCAGCCCTGCCTCACTGCCCGCCCTGACTGAAGAACTCTGACCTTGAGTTGCCAATCTTCACTGTGCATTTGTTTTCAGAATACATAGCTTTGATGATGTCAAACTTTACCCCCAACACCACTCTGTAGAAGTTTATAAAATAATCCCTCACCCTCTCTCCCTCCCTCCCTCCAGCCTATGATCAGAGGCAGCACAGTAAGCGCCGTGAGATCGTGTCTCGCTCCTGGTTCCAGGCCAGCTCCATCCAATCGCCGGCCTCCACCACGCTGCGGCGCCTGGGCCTGAACCTGGGGGCCAAGGGTGGAGCGGGGCGCGCTCCGGGAGCCACCCTCGTATCCAGCAGCCCCCCCGCCCCCCTGATGCTCATCCGCAGGAAGTCGGAGCCCGGAGGGGGGGGCAGCCTGTGCGGGGACGTCCGGCGGAGGAGGAGGTCAGAGCCGGGGGCGGCCGAGGGCAGCGACACTGAAGGTGCACAGACTGAGACTGAGGCACAGTCAGCCGTAGACCAGAGAGCAGAGGACTGTGGGATAGCGGAGGACCAGCAGGACCGCTCCAGCACTGTGACGTCTCTGGTGGCTGATTACAGTGACTCCAGCTCTGAGTCTGAGCACTGAGTGTGTGTGTGAGAGAGAGAGAGAGAGAGAGAGAGAGAAGGATGTGTGCTAGACAGAGAAAGTGTGTTTGTGTGGGGCTTGGGGTGTGTGTGGCTGTGTGCGTCTCTCTACATATTCATGTATAGTTCTTGTAAATATGTTCTCATTAACAAATAAAATGCAGCTGATCGGGCAGTCGGTGTGGGGTCAGTTCTGTGTGTCTGCATCTCTTACACAGATGTACACATTGTTTTGAGCAGCGAGTCGATTTATGCGCCAGAAACCCGCCATCGATGTGCGGCTGCGCAGATGTGTGTGTGGACCGTTTGGGTGCCAGAAAAGAAGAACAAAATATCTTTAAGGATTGAGATGCAACCAAGTTATACTGTCGTAAAAAAAGACCAAGAATGTGTCTAACCTGGCGCAAAAAAAAAAAAAAGATGAAAAGCAAGCACAAGAGAGGTGTTGTGATATGATTTGGTTTGCTTCGTTCATATTGCTGTGCAGTAATTTGCCTGCATTCTGGCTAAAGTAACCGTTTTAATGACGATGACAGTAAATGTGCAGATTAAGCAGCTGGCTCTCTGGCTGTGTGGGGTTTATTCTCATTATTTTAACTGGACAGTCCCAGTTCACCTGGCCTACCTCCACACACTGTTTTATTATAACAGCGGCTGTATTTGCATCCAGAGCGAGTTTGACCTTGAACAGGGTCTGCAAGTGGTTTGTTCAACCCTTTTCTTTATTTGTTTGCTTCAGTATAACTCTATGCTATAACAAGGCTACCTAGTTCTGCAGCATCAAGTTACCTAATTAGCTAGTAGGTAAAAATCAGCAACTGGATTTGGCAATTGTAGCTTGGTGTAGATAAACGTATTTAAACCTGCAAAGGGTGTAATGCATAAGAACATAAGACAGTGTCCAGTCGAGAGGAGGCCATTCGCCCCATCGTGCTCGTTTGGTGTCCATTAATAACTAAGTGATCAAGGATCATATCCAGTCTGTTTTTGAATGTTCCCAAATTGTCTCTTCAGCCACATCGCTGGGGAGTTTGTTCAGATTGTGACGCCTCTCTGTGTGAAGAAGTGTCTCCTGTTTTCTGTCTCGAATGCCTTGAAGCCCAATTTCCATTTGTGTCCCGGGTGCGTGTGTCCCTGCTGATCTGGAAAAGCTCCTCTGGTTTGATGTGGTCGATGCCTTTCATGATTTTGAAGACTTGGATCAAGTCCCCACGTAGTCTCCTCTGTTCCAGGGTGAAAAGGTTCAGGTCCTCAGTCTCTCAGTAGGACTTTCCCTTCAGACCTGGAATAAGTCTGGTTGCTCTCCTCTGAACTGCCTCTAGAGCAGCGATATCTTTCTTGAAGTGTGGAGCCCAGAACTGTCCACAGTATCCAGATGAGCTCTAACTAATACATTGTACAGTCTGAACAGTCTAGGGTTGAGCCAGGGAAAAAAATTGTAAAACACTAAACGTGTGTCATGGTAAAAATGGGATCAGGAAATGCATGTCTGATTTATTATTTCACAAAATAATTAATTTATGCTAATGAACAGGTAGATAATTACTGTGATGTGAGAACTAGTACAGATAGACCTAGTAATAAAATATGCTGTTGCTGCTGACAGGTCCCTCTTTAGTCTTTACATTGTATGTTTGTTCGTACATATGTGTGCTTACACGATGGGCTTAAGCCTGTGTTAGTTTGATGTTGTGCCAAGTGGGCTACAGTGAGGGGGGCCCAAATCAAATCCTGCTTAGGGCCCAAAAGGCTAGAAACGGCCCTGGCTGTGAGTCAGGGACAGCGTGTGGCCTAGTGGCTCCGCTGCCAGAGTGAACTGTTCTGTGGGGCCCTGTGACTTTGTGACAGACAGCAGCACCCTGGGGAACACAACGCAATGCACAACAGCCCACAACACGACACACAGCATACAGCACACAACACGGCAGCACAGCGCGCATCACACAACACACAGTGCAGCACAGCACGCAACATGACACACAGTGCAACACAGCGCACAACACAGCACACAACACACAGCAAACTACAAACTGCACATTTGTATTTATTACCATTTTAAAGAGGTTGCATTACAGATTAATTCTGAAAAGCCAGTGAGCCAGAACAGATGTCTGTGTGTCTGTCTGGGTCAGTCTTCCTGTCCATCTGTGTGTTTCACTCGTTCTTGTCTCTCTCATTCTTTCTTTGTCTGCCTGTCCGAGTCCCTGTCTATGTCCCCATGTGTCTTCCTGTCTCTGTCTGTCTGTCCGTCCCTGAGATGCAGCTCTGCAGTGACACAGTTCCAGCACCAGAGGGCGCAGCTGAGCCGAGGTGAACTGCACTGTGTGTGAGAGAGAGAGGGTCTGGTGTGATCAGTCAGGCAGGGGTGTGTGGTTTCAGTCAGCTGCATGTCTAGAGGACAGGGGTGAGTGGTCACAGGGCACAGGAAGTCTGTACAGGTGAGCGGTCATAGGAAGACGCGGCGCAGGTCTCCAGGGGAGGTGATAGTGCTGCACTGAGGACACAGCTTCTTTGAACCCTGAGCCAGAGAGAGACAAGCTGTCAGCATAGAGACAGTAACGGTACAGTAGGTGCTGCAGGAACGGTTCAGTACTTAGTCTCACCAGAGAGCGCAGCCAGCAGTCCTCACAGTGGATGTGCCAGCACTGGATAGAGGCCACGGGCACAGAGTACATGTCCTGAGAGAGAGAGAGAGACAGTCACATACTGACACACAGCAATACAGCCTCACACTGACACACACCACTACAGTCACACACACACTGACACACAACACTACAGCCTCACACTGACACACAACACCAAGTGATCTGCACACAAACACTAATCACACTAAGACCCTGCTGTCCCCCCCCCCCTCACCAGGCACACGTGGCAGCGCTGTGTCTGTCTCTGCTGCAGTCTGACCGTCAGCTGGGTGATCTGGGCCCTCAGCGCCTCGGCCGTCTCCCCCTCACTGTGCCTGAGAAAGACAACTACACACATTAACACACACACAGACTCAGAGAGAGAGATACAGACAGACACACAGTGAGAGAGAGAGACAGACAGACTGTTAAAAACTCATGGACTGTAAGTAATGCCCACAGACGCACCCTGCTCTCCCATTGGCTGTGTCCGCCTTCCGTCGTTTACTGGGGTCTGCCTCCTGGCAGGGGTCCGCAGGGTACAGCGAGTCCTCCGGGTCGGAGTCCAGCCCGTCCAACTCACTGTCCAGAGTGTCCCCACGGAGAGGGGCGTCCAGGTGGCCTGAGGGAGGGGAGGCTTAATACACCGCACTGTTGTGTTGTGTTTGTGTACTGTGTCATGTACTTGTGTTGTGTGGTTTAGTGCTGTGTACGTGTGGTGTGTTGTTTACCTGTATTGTGTGTCAGGGGGGCGGGGCTGCGGTACCCCAGGTCCACACTGTCGTCCTCTGAATCCGTCTGTCTGAGCGCCTTCCCTGCGGACTCCTGTAACACAGGCCAGCGCTGGTCAGTCAGTGCCAATCCGCCACCGATGACCAATCACCCTCCCCGGACATTGCACTCCAGAGCCCAACCAAAACCCAACCCTACTGTCAGCCTTCAAGAACTCACGGTCTGGGGAGGGGTGTGTTGGTGTGTGGTGTGTGTTGTTGTGTGCTGCGGTGTGTGCTGATGTGATTGCTGTGTGTTTTTGTCTTTTCTTTTTGTTTGTTTATTTCAAATGAAGTGGGTTGTGGGTTCAGTCCCAGGGGTCTCTGCTGCTGTACCCCTGAGTGAGGCACTGTACCCAGAATGCACCAGTACAAACCCAGCTGTATAGATGGGCCATTGGGTGGAAAAATAATGTGATATAGTGCCCTGGATAAGAGCTCTGCTAATGAATATAATAATCATAAGAGAAGAATGACGCATCGACATGCACCAGTCACCACTGTGGGGATCAATAGCCCAGCGATCAGTTATTGATCAGTGTGTACCTGCTCGTCGTCCGAGATCTTCAGCCTCTTAAACCTCCCGGCGCGCACTGCAACACAACCACAACGGCCACAATCAATAACCAATAATTATCACCCTTCACACTGATCCATGATCAATAATCAATAATAACAGCGATGCTGCTGCTGTCTCTCACCACCCAGCCGCCCTTCTCGGTTTGTCTTCACTTGGAGGAATATCTGGGAGAGAGAGAGAGAGAGTTAATACAGACACTGACTACGAGACTAACTGACTTTATACTACAGTTAATTAACACTGACTGACTGGACACTACAGTACATTAACACTGACTGACTGACTGGACACTACAGCACATTAACACTGACTGACTGGACACTACAGCACATTAACACTGACTGACTGGACACTACAGCACATTAACACTGACTGACTGACTGGACACTACAGCACATTAACACTGACTGACTGACTGGACACTACAGTACATTAACACTGACTGACTGACTGGACACTACAGTACATTAACACTGACTGACTGGACACTACAGCACATTAACACTGACTGACTGACTGGACACTACAGCACATTAACACTGACTGACTGGACACTACAGCACATTAACACTGACTGACTGGACACTACAGCACATTAACACTGACTGACTGACTGGACACTACAGCACATTAACACTGACTGACTGACTGGACACTACAGTACATTAACACTGACTGACTGACTGGACACTACAGTACATTAACACTGACTGACTGACTGGACACTACAGTACATTAACACTGACTGACTGGACACTACAGTACATTAACACTGACTGACTGGACACTACAGCACATTAACACTGACTAACTGGACACTACAGCACATTAACACTGACTGACTGACTGGACACTACAGCACATTAACACTGACTGGACACTACAGCACATTAACACTGACTGACTGGACACTACAGCACATTAACACTGACTGGACACTACAGCACATTAACACTGACTGACTGACTGGACACTACAGCACATTAACACTGACTGGACACTACAGCACATTAACACTGACTGACTGGACACTACAGCACATTAACACTGACTGACTGGACACTACAGCACATTAACACTGACTGATTTGAGAACAGGACCGTGGGGGGACGGTGTGGACCCACCTGCTGTCTGTCCATTTTCTGCTCCTCGTCTCCAGAGTGGGGTGACCCCAGGGGCACCTCACTGCCCCCGCACTGGGACAGGGAAGGATCACAATACTGGGGTTCTGGGATGGGCTCCAACTGACAGCCGCTGGAGAGATGGACACACAGACACGGTTTAGCCATCAATAAGTGAAGTGATTAACACCCCTTTGTCCACAAAGTCAATCAGTAATATCTCTGTATTGGTCGTGTTGAGAGTCTGAGACCCCCCCGGTACCTGTCGTTGAGTGTGCTCAGTCGCTGGATCTCGCAGTGCAGGTGGTCCCGCAGCTCGGCTCGGGCGAGGGCGGCCTGGCACAGCGGGCAGCGCAGGGAGAGCGGGTCACCACACCTGTCTGACACACGCACACGCACACAGACACACCAAATAATTAGTCACAGTGTATCTGTATGAATGAAACACAAACACAGACAGACTCACACTCACTTAATAACACACACACACACACACACACACAGCTGCCCCCCAGCCTCCCCTCGCAGGGTCGTATGAGGTCAAAGTACTGATACTGCATCAGATTAGACACACTGACTCCCTCCCTCCCTCCCTCTCCCTGTCTGTGAAATTCTGAACCACATTAGAATTAGACACACTCAGTGCACCCCTCTCTCTCTCACAGACTGACAGGGCTGCCGTGGTTATCAGGCACCACCAGGGGGCAGCAGTCAGACACGCCGGCTCTGATAGTCAATGAGAGCCTCACTTTGGAGTGTGTCTGTCCTGCCCGGCTCTAGCGCATGGACAAAGATCAAGACACTCACACGATTACAGCATGATTACACTGACACACATACACATCAACACACTCACATCAACCCACACTCACACACTCACACTGTGGGGATTTACTTCCAATGATGTAGTGGACAGGGCAGCATGGGTAAGATAAATAAGCCACACAAATACAGAATTACACACTCACACACACTCACACACACTCACACAGCCCACCCAGGCTGTGGATGTGTCTCAGTCGGTCACTCTGTTCTTGTCATGTTAATGACACACAGACCCCCCGGAGACCCTATTCACTGGGGGCCGGCTATTGTCACACCACCTGCACCGGGGGGTAGAGAGGCATGTGAAAGCAAGGAAGGAAGATAAGAGACAGAGAGGAATCACCCCTCTCTCACCCCCCCCTCTCCACTGTGTCCAGCTCTGCCAACTCTCTCCTTCTCTCTCCTTCTCCTTCTCTCTCTCTCTCTCTCTCTCTCCTCCCTATGACCCAGTCTGTCTCTTCGGAGCTTCAGAAGAAAAAATAAGATTCCCTCTTCCACTCCTTCACTCTCTCCATCCCTCCCCCCTCTTTCTTATCTCTCTTTCCCTCTCCTCTCCCTCTTTCCACTTTCTCCCTCTCTATCTCTCCCTCACCCCCTCTCCCTCTCTCTCTCCCTCCTGCTGTTCCTGACAAATTGAATAATTATGCAGAACAGATTGATGCTCCTTTTCAGCCTGACCTCCTCACCCCCCCACACAGACAAAGCCGCACACACTGACTCACGCACTCACACTCTGCACCACAATAGGGGGCTTCCTGCACTGACCCCTCCATAGCTCCCATTAACACATCGACACCCCCACCCCCCAGGACACACACACTGCACAATACACACTGACTCTGACACAGTGCTGCACACAGAGACGGAGCACTGTGGCTGGACTGGACTGTGCTGGCCAGGAATATGCAATGTAAAATACTCAACCCAATAAACAGGAATATGCTATAATATGTCACATTGACCGTTTTGGATTTAATTTTAAATGCATTGGACCTTTTTTGTTTGTTTTTTATTTTTACTTTTTTAATTGTTTCTTTACTTTGTCCAATGCATTTTCAGTTATTTTCAATGTATTTGACTTTTATGTTGGTGAGCAGTTTTTGCTTTTATCACATTTGTTTTGTTGTTTTGGGCACGTTTATTTTGAAGTTAATTGTTTTGTTCTTTGTTAAAATCACAGATTTTAATTTTTTTTAAGTGATTTTAAGGATTGATTTTTAAAGATTTTAATCATAAGTATTAAAAAATTGAATTGTTTTTATTTAATGTAAATGTAAAATACTATACCAAATAAACAGTATAATATGTCACAGTGCGCAGCTGTGTATTACCGTGTGTCGCAGTGTGCATTACAGTGTGTCGCAGTGTGCAGCTGTGTGTTGCAATGTGTCGCAGTGCATAGCTGTGTGTCGCAGTGTGCAGCTGTGTGTTTCAGTGTGTGGCTGTGTGTGGCAATGTGCAGTGTTTACATGTGTGCATTGCTCACCTCTCCGGCCCCCCACAGGCTCTGTGCAGTGGGGGCTGGGCGTCCGCTGCCCCCTCGTCATCCCCGCCAGCAGCCCCTCCATCCCTCTCTCATCCCTCTGCCTCCTCCCCTGCTCCCTCCCCATCTCACTCACCACCGCAGCCCTGTGGATGGGGGGCGGCTCGGCGGGGAGGGGCAGGGGAGACGGCGGGGAGGAGTGCGCTGGCGGCGGTGGGGGGGCGTGTCTCTTGTTGCTCACAGCTGCAGCCAGGGCGGCGACATACGCACTGGAGAATCTCTCCATCTCCTGCGAGAACGAGAGAGAGGGGTGCGGGTGGGGGAAGGGCGGCAGGCCAGGGTACCCCCCCAGAGCAGGGTGCCGGTATCCCGGGGGGCCTGAGGGGAACGGCAGGAAGTCTCGGGGTCCCGGGTGGGAGTGGGGGTACAACGGGGGCCCCAGTGTGTACGATGCCCCGCCCCCCCCTCTGAGGAAGGCAAGGGGGCTCTCTGCTGGGAACGGGGGGCGGGGGGGCGGCGGCTGCCTGGGGGGGGGCGGAGGCTGTTTGGGGGAAGGACTGCGGGATGGGCAGGACAGAGAGGCCAGCTTCTCCATGGCTGCACTACACAACCCAGCGCCACACAACGCTACACAAACACAACACTACGCAAAACTCCACAATCGGCAAACTCAGTGTTGGGCTGGCAATACGTCTCTCCCTCTCTCTCTCTCTCTCTCTCCCTCTCTCTCTCTCTCAAGAAGCTCTTTCCTCTCTCAGGTTTTCCTAAAAAAAAGAAAATACAGACCATTACTGACACACTGACACAATGACTGACACACTAACACACTGCCTGACACACTGACACACTGACTGATACACTAACTGACACATTGAAACACTGACTGCCTGACACAATGACTGACTAACTGACTGACACACTGACACTGACACACACACTGACTGATAAACAGACACTCTGACACACTGACTGATAAACAGACACACGGACACACTGACTGACATTGACTAACTGACAAACTGACTGACACACTGACTGCCTGACACAATGACACTGACACACTGACTGACTGACTTACTGACACATTGACTAACTGACACACTGAGTGACTGACTGACACACTGAATGACTGACACACTGTTGCTCTTCTACTCATTCTGTTCATTTGCAAATATTGACTATTTTCTCTGTCACAGTCTCTCTCAATCTCAGTTCACTTCTCACAACTTAATTCTTAGCAATTTTATCTTCTCCTTCCCTCTCTCTCTCTCTATCTCTCTCTCTCTCCCTCCCTCTCTATCCTTCCCTCCCTCTCTCTCTTTGTAAAAACAGAAACAGAAATCCTCACGCACTTATCCAGGGCAGTGCAGTCTCAGTCCACTCCTCCCTCTCTCCTCTCTCCTCTCTCTGTCTCTTCAGAAGATTATTCCTCTCCAGTCCCTCTATGTGTCTCTCTATCAGTCTGCTTCACTCAGTCTCTCTCTGTCTCTCTGTCTCCCTGTTAACTGCCTCTCCCTCTCTCTCTCTCTCTCTCTCTCTCTCTCGCTCTATCTTTCTCTGGTCTTTAGTGGGGGGCAGTAATCTCCTGTTTTAACCCCCCCACCTCCCCTCCCTCCCTCCCTCTCTCATGCAAAGTGGGCCCGTTACAGAGGTGACAAAGATGGAATGAGAGAGGAGAGGGAGAGGGAGGAGGAGAGAGGCAGTTAACAGCCGTCCTCCAACTTTACTGCACCCCCTACCCTTCCCCCTCTCTCATCTCTTTCTCTCCCTCTTTCTTTCCCTCTCTTCCTCCCTCTGCCCTTCACAGCATCTCAGCCCTCTGTGTCTCATCTCTGCTCATCTCTGTCCCGCCTTTCCCTGTCCCTGTAACTGACTGCTGCTCTCTCTCTATCTCTCTCTCCTTCCTCTTTCTCAATTTTCTTTAAATTCAATTCAAATTAACTTTATTGGCATGGCGTTCTGGTTTTCAGCCACAGAAATGTTCGAAACAACAACAACAAAATACACACAATCATAACACAAAAAAACATCCATAGTTTTGAATAACCCCCCCTCCATTCAACAGTAACAGGCAGATAGCAGACAGGCTGTGGCAGGCAGGGCGTCACACACTGTCCCTCAGGTCGGAGCAGGCGAATTTAGCACACTATGTATTTAACAGCTAAAACTGCAGCCCACTCTGCATTAACCTCCCTCTCTCTCTCAAATTCAAATTCAAATTCAAATTCAAAAAGAGCTTTATTGGCATGACAAGGTTACACCCATTTTGCCAAAGCAAGTACAGGGGGCTCCACTTGCAAAACTTAGAACAGTGCAATTTCTTTCTTCCTCCCTCCCTCCCTCCCTGGTTGCTGTGCACAGTACAGGTGATGTGTCTGCAGAGTGGAGAAATGGAGCCCCCTTTTGGTGAGAGCAGGCAGTGCAGATTAGAGTGTATATATATTTAATATTTGTTTATGTGTTATTTGGTTGGTTGATTGTTTAATTGTGTGTATGTGTGTATATATGTGTATGTATGTATTTATTATACAACTGTATACAGCAGTATACTGTGGTTTATACTACACTGTAATGTGCAGTGCAATACAGTGTGCAGTGTCAGTGCAGTGTATAGTTTCAGTGCAATACAATGTGCAGTGCAGTGCAGTGCAGTGAGCAGTATGCAGTGTGTAGTGTCAGTGCAGTATGTAGTGTGCAGTGTGTAATGTGTAGTGTTTAGTATCAGTGCAGTGTGCAGTGTGCAGTGTGTAGTATCAGTGCAGTGTGTAATGTGTAGTGTGTATTGTGCAGTGTGTAGTATGTAGTGTGCAGTGTGCAGTGTACAGTGTGTAGTGTACACAGGCAGGAGCAGTAGTGTGCAGTGTGCAGTGTGCAGTGTGTAGTGTGTAGTATCAGTGCAGTGTGTAATGTGTAGTGTGTATTGTGCAGTGTGTAGTATGTAGTGTGCAGTGTACAGTGTGCAGTGTACAGTGTGTAGTGTACACAGGCAGGAGCAGTAGCGTGCAGTGTGCAGTGTGTAGTGTACACAGGCAGGAGCAGTAGTGCACAGTGTGCAGTGTGTAGTATACGGTGTGTAGTGTGTAGTATACAGTGTGTAGTGTGCAGTGTGTAGTGTACACAGGCAGGAGCAGCAGTGTGTAGTATACAGTGTGTAGTGTGTAGTATACAGTGTGTAGTGTGCAGTGTGTAGTGTACACAGGCAGGAGCAGTAGTGTGCAGTGTGTAGTGTGTAGTATACAGTGTGCAGTGTGTAGTGTACACAGGCAGGAGCAGGAGCAGTAGTGTGCAGTGTGTAGTGTACACAGGCAGGAGCAGCAGTGTGTAGTATACAGTGTGTACTGTGTAGTGTGTAGTATACAGTGTGTAGTGTGCAGTGTGCAGTGTGTAGTGTGCAGTGTGCAGTGTACAGTGTGCAGTGTACAGTGTGTAGTGTACACAGACAGGAGCAGTAGCGTGCAGTGTGCAGTGTGTAGTGTACAGTGTGCAGTGTACAGTGTGTAGTGTGCAGTGTGCAGTGTGTAGTGTGCAGTGTGCAGTGTACAGTGTGCAGTGTACAGTGTGTAGTGTACACAGGCAGGAGCAGTAGCGTGCAGTGTACAGTGTGTAGTGTTCACAGACAGGAGCAGTAGCGTGCAGTGTACAGTGTGTAGTGTTCACAGACAGGAGCAGTAGCGTGCAGTGTACAGTGTGTAGTGTTCACAGACAGGAGCAGTAGCGTGTTCGGCAGCAGCTGGAACTTTACGCCGCAGTCAGAGGGGGGGGCTGGAATCCCCGTTGCCATGGCGCTGCGGTGTTTGTTAGACAGTGTGAGTCAGAGCCAGTGAGTCACGGTCAGGGGAACTCACAGCATGTACCGCAAACACACACACACACGCTTCATATTACAGCTGCCGTTGTCATTATTACTGTTGTTATAATTACTATGATTATTATTGTGATTACCCTGTTATCTGTGGAGACTTCCGTAGTGACATTATCAGAGCACAGTGTGTAGTAAATACAGGCAACACAGGAGCTCTGATACTGTAAGGCACACACACAGATACACACACACACACACACACCACTCAGTCACAGTGTGTTGGGGTTATGGGGAATAATTACTTAACAAAAATACTACCTGCTCCAGACAGAGTAGGTTAATTACATGCTACACCATAACTACACCTTCATTACATTCATTATAGTGTAAGAATAATTACCACAGATGGAAAGAGAGGGAGAGAGAGAGAGAGGGAGGGGGTGGGATGGGGATGAAGGCAGGAGGTTCAGCTTCAGCTTGGCGTTCATATGACACCCTGGGAACAGAGATACTACAATGTAAGTGAGCCAGTGTGTGTGTGTGTGTGCGTGTGCGTGTGCGTGTGCATTCACACTGACGCACACGGAGACATGGACACACTGTAGATGGAGAGACAGTGACAGAGAGACACAGACACAGAGACAGAGAGAGAAAGAGAGAAAGAGACAAAGACAGAGAGACGATAAAGCTGTTTATTTTTGAATGTGACTGGAGAGAGGCACACAAAGTGAGGGAGCAAGAGAGCAAGGGCGGAGGGAGGGAGCCGCAGTGACGTGCTGTGGTCTCTCGCTCTTCCTGTTTCAGACTCAGATAGCGCCGCCACAGTGTTTGTGTGTCCCGCTGCCATGGACACGCCATCTCTGACAACACGGCAAAAACAGAGAGAGAGAGCAAGAGAGCAAGAGAGAGAGAGAGAGAGAGTGAAAGAGAGAGAGGGAGAGAGAGACGGAGGACTGAGATTCACTACAGTAGTCTTCACTGGACTGGACTCTATTGTATTGCACTGGAGTGGATTGGACTTTAGTGGACTGGACTGTTTTGCACTGGACTGGAGTGGAGTGGACTGTATTGGACTGGACTGGACAAGGTTCTATTGGACTGTATTAGACTGTGCACTGGATTGGCCTGGGCTACACAGAGAGACACAGGGAGGTTAACACACACACAGAACCTGTACCTGTAGTACTGTAACACCGGGAGGGAGGGAGGGAAAGAGAGAAGGAAATGGGAAAGAGAGGGAGAGAGAGAGTGGGAGAGGGAGGGAGAAAGAGAGAGGGAGGGAGACAGGGAGGGAGAGAGGGAGAGAGAGAGGGGGAGGGAAAGAGGGATGGAGGGAGAGAGGGAGGGAGAGAGGGATGGAGGGAGAGAGGGAGGGAGGGCGCTGTGCTTGTGATTCCCGGGCCTGGAGACCCATTTCCTGTTTGGAATGCCTGTATAATTAGATCCTTGCTACCATAGCAACCAAACTGCTTTTTTTTTCTTCTTCCCAGCAGTTAGGTCACACGCTATAAACACGCCACACACACACACACGCACAGCAACACACACTTTACACAAGCACACACTATACACAAAAACAAACACACACAGCAACACAACACACACAGCAACACACACTATACACACACAGCAACACAACACACACAGCAACACACACTATACACACACACACTATACACACACAGCAACACAACACACACAGCAACACACACTATACACCACACACACAGCAACACACACCATACACACACACAGCAACACAACACATACAGCAACACACACCATACACACACACACTATACACACACAGCAACACAACACACACAGCAACACACACTATATACCACACACACAGCAACACACACCATACACACACACAGCAACACAACACATACAGCAACACACACCATACACACACACACTATACACACACAGCAACACAACACACACAGCAACACACACTATACACCACACACACAGCAACACACACCATACACACACACAGCAACACAACACACACAGCAACACACACTATATACTACACACACTATACACAAACACACACAGCAACACAACACACACAACACACACATCAACACACTATACACAATCTACACACAAAGCAACACTTACAGAGACGAACTACACACACAATATACACACTGAGAGAGATGCATCGCACACACACAATAAAACACACACAGCAACACAGACTGTCACACACTTACATACACACATACGCACACAGCATCACATACAATTGGAATGAAAACATTTCCTCCATTGAAAAAGTTCTTCCTTTCTTTTGTATTCTCTCTCTCTCTCACACACATTCACACACACACACCCTCCCTGCTGTCTCCCTCCCTCTCTCAGGCCTGTGCTGTGTGGGTTTCCCAGCCACACCGACCCAACCCAGGAGCTACTCCCTCCTCTACACTGAGCAAGTGTGTGTGTGTGTGTGTGTGTGTGTGTTCCACGTCTCAGTCCATCAGTGTCTTTGTGTGTCTCTGTAAATCTCGTGTGTCTTGGTGTCTCTCTTTTTGACTCAGTGTGTCTCAGTGTCTCTGTGTTTGTCTCCCTGTCTGTGTGTTGCTATGCGACGTGTGTGTCAGCACAGCGCTGGGCGTGTGCGTGAGGAATGTGTGACGCGGGCTGTGTGTGTCTGGGGGGGTCAGTCTGAGCGCGCTCTGTTGCAGCGGCCCGCAGGCGTGTCTCCCGTGAGTCTCCTAATAGAGGGGCAGCCCAAAACTGTGCTCAACTGTGCCGTGTTGTGTTGTGTTGTGTTGTGTTGTGTTGTGTTGTGTTGTAGTGCCTTATACCTCAGTGGAGTGCAGTTCAGGTCAGCCCAGTACAGTCTAGTACACTGTAGTATAGTGTAGTACAGTCTCTGATACTGTAGTACAGTGCAGTACAGTGTAGTATAGTGTAGTACAGTGCAGTACAGTGTAGTACAGTCCAGTACAGTGTAATACAGTGTAGTACAGTGCAGTATAGTGTAGTACAGTGCAGAACAGTGTAGTACAGTGCAGTACAGTGCAGAACAGTCTGTGATGTTTGTTATGAACTCAGAATTATGTCCTTAATGTTTTTAGGCCTCTTTCTTGTCAGTGTAAATTGCGTTGCCAGTTTACAGTGTGCAGTTTGGTGTTTGTGTGTGTGTGTGGGCCCCTCCCCTGGGCAGGGAGCAGTGTGGGAGGGCACAGTGCTGACGTTTCATAAAAGGATTCCCCTTCCCTACACTGTACACTGGCTCACTCACTCACTCACTCACTCTCTCTCTTACTCTCTCGCTCGTGCGCTTCGGAGCTCAAAGAAAGTAGGGAGAGAGAAAGAATGGAGAGACCATGCGAGAGAGAAAGGGAGACGGAGAGAAGAGGAGAGAGGAAGCGGGCCAGGGCTGTGTGGACTGCCTGCAGCTGAGGGACACTGCAATGGACAGACATGGACAGAGTGGACACAGTGTGGACACAGAGTGGACTATCTGGAACAGAGCAGACTGGCCTCCGCACATGTGAGTCACTTTACTCTCTCTCTCTTTCTCCAACGCTCTGTGTGTGTGTGTGTGTGTGTGTGTTTTGTAATGGAGTGTGTGATTGCATGCTCAGTTTGTAATTGAATGTGTGAGTGCATTACATGCACACATGCAAGTGTGTAGCTGAGTATGAACGCTGTGTGTGCATTGTGTGTGAGTGAGTTAATGTACGTGTGCATTGTGTGTAATCGTTAACGTGTTATTGTTTATGTGTGTATGCATTGTGTGAGTTTGTAATTGTGTGA
The DNA here is from genome assembly GCF_036373705.1 of Amia ocellicauda. Taxonomy (NCBI): domain Eukaryota; kingdom Metazoa; phylum Chordata; class Actinopteri; order Amiiformes; family Amiidae; genus Amia; species Amia ocellicauda. The sequence goes on from NC_089856.1 coordinate 672,045, forward strand.
GTGTGTGTGCATTATGTGTGAATATGTAGGCATATTTTACTTTTTGAATATAAGAAAATAGTCTCTCGAACACTTGTATTTTTTTTATTCTCTCTGTGATTTGCAGCTCTCCCTGTTTAGAAGCTGCTCTTAAGCTGGTCCTAATTAAAATTAATTTATGTATCTAGTGCCATTCATATCAAAGGCAATGTGAGGCACTAAACTAAGGATACATTCACATGTACATACAAACACAGACTAATGAATTAAATACAGGATTAGGTTAAAAAAAACACTACATGACAATAGAAGATGGTAGACATGTCAGATGATGCCCATGTGATGTCATAATGACCAGGAAGCCAATCGGCCGTCGGTACCGTAACTGAGTTGTGCAGCGATCCAGTCCCAATCAGTCACATCCCGAAAAACATGGCCAACATCTACCGTTCTATTGAATAGGGAAATAATCTAACCTAATCATGAAGAGGGTTAGGGTGGCCTGTTGGCTAAAACACAGTCAGTGCGGCTGTGACTGCCCTTCAGCTCACAACGTCACGCGCTGATCAGCTCGTGTTGGCCAGCTGTGACGGCCCGTCTTCTCTCCAGGTGTCGTGGGGTTTGGTGGGTAGGTGGCAGCCCTGGTGCGGTGGGCAGGGGGCTGGGGAGAGTCAGCAGCTGTGGCTGTGGGACAGGCTGTGGCCTGACGCTGCTCCCCCAGGCTGGCTGCCTCCCTGTCTGCAGGGAACTCAGGAAAATCCCAGGCTGCTGTCAGCCTCAGGCCCGGGACTTAAAGCCAGCGGCTACATTTTAATTTCCTGGTATATTTTTCTGAATTTAAGGATTGTTGAATGAATAGAGTACAGTATCATACAGTACACTACACTATACTACACTACACTACAATACAATACAATACAATATCATACAGTACAGTCAAATTAAGAGGAAAACTGTTGTATTTTAGTATTTTATTCTAATAACACTGCTGTATGACACACATTAATCCATTACTCATTAATTCAGTGGCATTATTAGCTAATTCATTCATGTTTTCACTGATTTATTTGTGAGAGCTGCAGGAGTGAGAAACAGCTGAGTCTCAGCGCAGTTCATTCACTGTGTTCCTCATGTGTTGTTTTTTCTGAGGACAGAAAGAGTGTGTGTGTGTATAAGTGTTGTTTCAGTCAGCGTGTGTGACTGTGTGTGAGTGCGTCACACTGAAAAACACACACACATTCATACACACAGCCGTATAGAGTCTTGTGTACTAGTTTAGAGAGCCCTGACACTGACTCTGTTCTCTGTCCCTGTACAGCAAGTGTCCGGTGCTCCGGCAGAGAGGTGAGCGTTCCTGCGTTCCTGCGTTCCTGCGTTCCTGCGCTGTGTTCCCATATTCCAAAGCCGCTGGCGACTGGAATTCCTGGCAGAGTGATTTTGGGAATAGAGTCTGAATCACATTGCCAGGGATTTCCAATGGCTGGTGAGCGCCAAGCAACCAGGACACACCACACTGCCCACCCCTCCACACACACACACACAATGCAGCCGTCAGTCAGTCAGTGTGTCAGTGAGTCAGTCAGTGTGTCAGTCAGTCAGTCATTGTGTCAGTCAGTCAGTTAGTCATTGTGTCAGTCATTCAGTGTGTCAGTCATTCAGTGTGTCAGTCAGTCAGTCAGTGTGTCAGTCAGTCAGTCAGTTAGTGTGTCAGTCAGTCAGTCAGTGTGTCAGTTAGTCAGTCAGTTAGTGTGTCAGTCAGTCAGTCAGTTAGTGTGTCTTTCTGTGCTTTAACCTGCTCAGGCTCCTCAGTGATGTTTGAGCTCAGAGCTGCAGGACTTACTCCGCCTGTGAGCAGCGTCACTCCTGTTCACAGTGGTTAAGTTCTGCTGCTCAGAGCTCTTGCTCTACACGCCTGGACACGCTTGGACCATGCCTGGACATGGGCAGAACTCAGGACGCAGGTGGACTGGTGTGCAGGTCTGACATATATATATATATATTTATAAACAAACAAATATAAAAATATATATGTATTTTGTCTGTCAGACTCTCAGTGTCTTTCAGTGTCTCAGTGTCTCAGTGTGTCTCTGTGCCTGTGTCTCAGTGTCTCAGTGTCTCAGTGAGGACCTGTCTCCCGTGCCTGCTGTGCTGATTCTCAGTGTCTCAGTCTAGCTGGCTCAGTTCAGCAGGAACAGGAGCCCCGTCTCCCCAGAGCAAAGAGAGGGAGGAAGAGGAGGAGAGAGAGGGGGGGAGGGGGGGAGGGAGGGCAGAGAGAAGGAAGGAGAGGGTTCATCTTTTCTCTGCTGCTGTTACAGAACCTCAGTGGCTCCCCCTGCAGACTGCCCTTGGCAGTGCAGACACAGAGACATGGAGACAGAGACACAGACACAGTACGTGTCTCCTGTACAAATGAAAATGTATCATAAATTGATTAAATAAAACAGAATTTTGAGAAATACTGAGCAGAAGGATCCTGTGTGATTTATTTATTTATGTATTGATTTTCATCAGGAACAAAAACTGTGTAACCAGTACCTAAATACCACCAGCACTCTTTATCTCTCTGTCTCTCTCTCTCTCTCTCTCTCTCTCTCTCTCTCCCTCTCAAATTGAAATTGAAATTGAATGGGCTATTTTGAGTACTCCAGTATTGCCAAAGGGAGGGGAGTCTCTCTGTCTTTTACAGCCATCACCCCCCCGTGTTACCAGGGCTGTGTTGCTGTCCGGGTGTGTTACCATGGTGACGAGGTAGATGGGGGGGTCTGACGTCCGTTTTTGTGTTTTTTTTTTCACTTTCCAGGAACTCACCCGTCCGCCCGCCTGCCCACTTCCTCTCACTGGCAGGAAGCGCTTAACGTCGTGGTAACGAGAGGATATGACCTCATTTCACCGTCGCCCGGTGCGAGAGGAGGTGGGGGGTATCGATGATCTCTCTCTCTGACAAATCCTCTGTGAGGAAAAATGCTGTGAGCTGCTGTGGGCAGACCTGTGCCCCTGCGCCATGCTCTGATCGGGTCAGTGAGTGAGTCGTGAGCGGTGCTGGGCGGCCCTGCACAAGCGTCAGTTCAGTCCATTTTATTATAAACCCAGATGGCACTGAGTTTGCAGGCAGGTCTAAAAACGACAACACAGTAGCAATAGTACAAAAACAAGAAAACACACAATACAACCAATACACAAAATACAATAAATTACGAAAAAAGTGCAAATTCAATTTTTAATTTCTCTACTTCGACCATTTAGCTAAGCAGTGCTTGTATCCGTTTGTTTTTATCCTGGGCAGCCTGAAGCCGAGCGGGCACCACAGGTTGGAGAGCGGGACTCAGCTCTGCGCTGGCCTGTTTGACCCCGATAATCTGTCCACTCTGGCTAATAATGCGGTTTTGCTCTTGATTTAGAGGTCACCAAACCATCATGAAACAGAAAAGATGTTGGGTGCCAGTGCTACACGATCAGCTGATGGATTGGGTGGAGAATCAATTAATGATTGTTTTATTAATTGATATTTGTGTTTATTTATATAATTATTTATTTGTATATGTATTTAATTATATTTATATGAATTGTATTGTTTTATTATTTTCCATTTAGTTATATATTTATATAATTATTTTATTTATTATGTAGAAATATAACAATTTATTCCTGTTCTCCTGCGTTTATTTGTATTGTGATGAATTTGATTAGTCTAGGGGTGTTTTAATGACTTCCATGCTTCAGACACACCTGCGCACACTGAGCTGTAGTACAACAGCGCCCCCTCCTGGCCACACTGCGCTCTGACTCTCGTGCTCTGTCTGAACTGCCCTCGGAGGCTCTGCTCCTTAACGCTGTGCTCTGTGCTCTGTGCTGAACTCTACTGCACTGACTGGGCTCAGTGCTGTGAAATGGTGACATCATTGTGTGACATCGTGCGGCTATGGCCTCGATGGCCGAGTGGGATGTCGACTGTTGTGTGTCAGACGCCCTCGCTTGTGAACACGCTGCCGCAGCGCACTCTCCACACTGCGCCCCACTGGCCCTGTTCCTGGGGGCTGGGCTGAGCATCCAGTCTGTGCCACCAGGGGAGATGGGCACCATGGGCTCGTGTTGTTGTGTGTGTGTGTGAGTGTGTTGTTGTTGTGTGTGTGTGAGTGTTCACTGCATGTGCATTGTGACTGCAGATCCAGACCCTCTCACACAAGTAAACAAGCATCACAAATATAGATGAATTTATTTCTTATCTTTAAAACCTTCACAGCAAGAAGACGGTCCCCCGTCACTGAGGGACCAGCAGGACAGACGAGTCCACAGGTGTAAACAGGGGTCCAGCCCCACGGTGGGACGGCGCTCCGGGCTGTTGTTACTGTCATCTTCATTGAACAGAGTCAACAACACAGAGAGAGAGGGAGGGAGGGCGTTCTCCCGCAGTCTGAGATCAGCATGTGGAACGAGAGAATGAGAGATTCCCCTCTGACACCTTCGTCATCATCTTCTCCGTCACCCTCGTTGCTGTTCATTTCTACTCTTCCTCCTCCTCTCTCAGGGCAGCGCAGCGTGCAGCAGGGCAGGGTGACGCAGGGGGGCGCTCCTGTCACACACCGTCCTCAGCCCCCCCTGACCCCAGGCAGAGGACAGAGACAGGGAGGGAGGGAGCAGAGTCTCCACCTCCTGGAGGGTGAAGAGTGACTGCCAGCTGTTCAGCACACGGAGCAGAGAGCACAGGCCTGAGAGAGGAGAGAGGAGAGAGGAGGGGGGGGGTCAGTAACACTGCAGTAAAGTGGAGTACAATAGTCCACTACACACTCAGATGTACAGTGACACACGGGGAGGGGGGGGGCAGCTGACTGACCGTCTCTCAGGGCCCAGTCCAGCAGCCACGTGACCATCTCTGCCCGTCTCTGGCTCCGGGACCCCCGTGTCCGACACAGCGCCTCCGCACACAGTGCCAGGGCCGGGGGGGTGGCGGGGGGGCTGTGGGGGGGAACTACGGCATCCTGGGCCAGCCTGAAGAGGAGGAGGGGGGAGCGGACGTGACAGAGGACAGAGTCCAGGACCAACTGGTGCCTCACACTGTCACCTGGAGAGAGAGGGAGAGTCAGTCAGCTGCAGGACAGCACTGCACAAACAATGCCAATCCGACAGAACCAAATAACACAACACCTCTCACACCCCTCTATGGAAACCAACACTCAAACACAGAACACACTGGAGCGCTATTGGACCCTCAATCGAAACTACAGCCTGGCAGAATACCTGGTGACTGTCAGAAACACAAAGCAGAGGCAGATCCTGACCAAATACCGGCTCAGTGACTACAGCCTGACCAGAGAGACGGGCCGACACAGGCACAGCTGGCTGCCCACAGAGGAGCGGCACTGCGATCACTGAGAGACAGGAGAGGTGGACACAGAGAGGACCGGCGCTGTGGTCACTCCATCCCACAATTCCCAAAAATGACAGAGAGATCAGTTTTCTGGGAGAGGGCAGCCCGATATGTGTCCAACTGTCAGAGCATGAGGGACAGCGCGTGACACTGTCCTGAGGGACAGTATATAGACACTATGCCTGCTAGAGAGAGGGAGGGAGGGAAGGGAACTGGTTCTGTTTATATTTGTGTTGTGTGAGAATGGGGGGGTATATACACTCACCTAAAGGATTATTAGGAACACCTGTTCAATTTCTCATTAATGCAATTATCTAACCAACCAATCACATGGCAGTTGCTTCAATGCGTTTAGGGGTGTGGTCCTGGTCAAGACAATCTCCTGAACTCCAAACTGAATGTCTGAATGGGAAAGAAAGGTGATTTAAGCAATTTTGAGCGTGGCATGGTTGTTGGTGCCAGACGGGCCGGTCTGAGTATTTCACAATCTGCTCAGTTACTGGGATTTTCACGCACAACCATTTCTAGGGTTTATAAAGAATGGTGTGAAAAGGGAAAAACATCCAGTATGCGGCAGTCCTGTGGGCGCAAATGCCTTGTTGATGCTAGAGGTCAGAGGAGAATGGGCCGACTGATTCAAGCTGATAGAAGAGCAACTTTGACTGAAATAACCACTCGTTACAACCGAGGTATGCAGCAAAGCATTTGTGAAGCCACAACACGTACAACCTTGAGGCGGATGGGCTACAACAGCAGAAGACCCCACCGGGTACCACTCATCTCCACTACAAATAGGAAAAAGAGGCTACAATTTGCACAAGCTCACCAAAATTGGACAGTTGAAGACTGGAAAAATGTTGCCTGGTCTGATGAGTCTCGATTTCTGTTGAGTCAGAATTTGGCGTAAACAGAATGAGAACATGGATCCATCATGCCTTGTTACCACTGTGCAGGCTGGTGGTGGTGGTGTAATGGTGTGGGGGATGTTTTCTTGGCACACTTTAGGCCCCTTAGTGCCAATTGGGCATCGTTTAAATGCCACGGCCTACCTGAGCATTGTTTCTGACCATGTCCATCCCTTTATGACCACCATGTACCCATCCTCTGATGGCTACTTCCAGCAGGATAATGCACCATGTCACAAAGGTCCAATCATTTCAAATTGGTTTCTTGAACATGACAATGAGTTCACTGTACTAAACTGGCCCCCACAGTCACCAGATCTCAACCCAATAGAGCATCTTTGGGATGTGGTGGAACGGGAGCTTCGTGCCCTGGATGTGCATCCCAAAAATCTCCATCAACTGCAAGATGCTATCCTATCAATATGGGCCAACATTTCTAAAGAATGCTTTCAGCACCTTGTTGAATCAATGCCACGTAGAATTAAGGCAGTTCTGAAGGCGAAAGGGGGTCAAACACAGTATTAGTATGGTGTTCCTAATAATCCTTTAGGTGAGTGTACATATATGCATTTCCTGTATTGTTTTTATAGAAATGTTTCTGTAATTATTTGGCAATACCAATATACTGCTGTCATGTCAATAAAGCACTCTGAATTGAATTGTGAGAGAAAGAGAAAGTATATCACAATGCAATCACTGCATTCAATTAGATTCCTCTACAGTGACACTTGAGCTCCTGCAGGGTCAGGGGTCAGGGTTGAGGGGTTAAGGGTCAGGGGTCAAGCACCAACCTTGGCTCATGGTCAGCAGGGCGGCGGCCAGCTCACACTGCCGTGTCTCCAGGTGTCCGAGGATGAAGCACCTGGACACTCGGCCAGCAGAGAGCAGGGGGTCAGCAGAGGGCAGCGCAGAGTCCAGTACGGGCACCCTGACAGAGAGAGAGGGGGTCGATATCGGTGTGTCAGTCAGTGTGGGGGGGTTAGTGTGCAGTCAGTGTGGGGGGGTCAGTGTGTGGGAGGGTCAGTGTGGTACCTCAGGGCGGTCAGGCCAAGCCACAGGGCCAGCTCAGGATGGTGGGGCAGGAGGGCGTCCAGCAGGAAGTGAACGAGAGTGTGACGGGGTAGAGTGCCCCCCCGCGCCTGACTCCACAGCCTCCCTGACACACCGGAGACACAGGAGCGTCATTAGCATAATTGTGACATTATCAGTATGCGCCCCATCACCACCACGATCAGAATCAACACTGCACTCCGGTTGCCAGACCACGATCAATAGACCGATATCGCTGCTGCTGTGGCAGTTCTCATGGAGCTGGAGCTGTTTTTGTGTCGGTGTAGTTATTGTTGTGTTAATGTGGTTGTTGAGTTACGGCTGCAGTTGCTCTCACCATCCAGCAGGGCGGCGCTCTCCCTGTACAGTGTGCTCAGTAGGGGGGCATCGAGGGACAGGAGGCGGAGTTGGGCAACAACAGACTCCTCCCCCTGGACCGCCCGCTCCTGTGGGTCACGCCCCCTCGGCATCACCCTGTGCTCCCCCAGCCCCCACAGGGCCACTTCCACTGCCACGCACAGACTGCAGCTGCCCCCCAGACACTGCCCCTCACTGTGCCTGTACATACAGCCCCCACCTGGGAGAGAGAGAGGGAGGAAGGCAGAATGTTAGATTATAATTTCAGAGAACTAAATGATTAATTGCTATTATATCTAAGTGATGTTCAGACTGTACGATGCACTAGTTAGAGCTCATCTGGATACTGCGTGGGGACTTGATTCAAGTCTTCAAAATCATGAAAGGCATCGACCACATCAAACCAGAGGAGCTTTTCCAGATCAGCAGGGACACACGCACCCGGGACACAAATGGAAATTGGGCAGCATATTTTATTACTAATTGGTAATCTATTTATATACCTACAGCATTGTCTTTCTCTCTACAGGATGTATCCACCTCTCCATCCACACCCCCCCACTCCACTCTCTGGACAACAGGCGGAAGGGGCGTGTCTCTTACCAGAAGGGTGGGCATCCTTCTCCATAAGACACGCCTCCAGGAAGGTGTGGAACAGGCAGCCGATGGGGTCCAAGGGATGTCCCGCCCACTCCTCCGTCTCCGCGTCTCTCGGCGCTCGTCTCTGCCGTCTCAGGGTCCGGACCACCTGCAGCCCCAGGCAGACCGCCTCCTCAAGGTAACCGTTCACACGCAGCGCGCTGACACGAGCACACGTCACAGAGAGGGGCTCCGTCTCATCTCCCACACACAGCAGCTCCACACCCCCCGCCAGGAGACTCCCACACTGCAGAGCCTGGAACAGCACTGAGTGACGCACTGAGAGAGAACGAGAGGGAGAGTCAGTCAGTGTGTCAGTCAGACATTTGGACAGCGCAGCGTGTCAGTCAGACAGTGTGTCAGTCTACCTGGTGTGGCAGCAGGTGTGGCAGTGATATGGCTCCCCTCATCCTGCAGCGGGGCACCTGGATCTTGGTTCCACTCCTGCAGCAGCTGCAGCCAGACAGTGCGCTGACCCGGCCCAGCCCGCGGATTCAGAACCACACTGACCCAGAGAGAGGCTAGACAGAAACGCAGACACTGTCAGACAGACTGTCCGACGGCCCGATAGACAGACAGACACAGGCAGTGCTGCGAGCGACAGAGGAACTGACCGATCTGCTCCCAGAGTCCAGCCGTCTGAAGTGAGAGGGAGCGTCCAGCGCCCCCCCGGGACCCCCGGCCCGCACGCACCAGCTCCCCCGTCAGGACCGAGAGGACCCGGCCTGCGTTACTGTCCCCCACACGCAGCATCTCCAGCACCTGCAGGGAGGGAGAGGGAGGGAGAGGGATGGGTTATGGCAGTGCACAGAGATGCCCTGAATGGAGCCGCACAGAGCAAACAGAGCCCCCCCCCCTCCAGAGCAGCCGTACCATGTTGACCAGCGCACTGAGGCGGTCGTCCACTCCGTACAGCCCCCCCTTGCTGACCGGCCGATAGATGGCGTTATCGATCGCCCGTCTCACCGTCTCCCGCAGTTGGCCCTCGTCTAGTGGCCAGCAGGCGTCCCTCTGCCCGGCCGTGGGGTCAGGGGGCTCTGGGGGGGGGTCACAGAGAGATGGGGGGGGTCAGTCACGGGTACAGTGCACCCCCGTCCTCAATATCTCCCAACACACTCCTCAACACACCGAGAAACACGCACACAAAGCGAGACTCTCTCTCTCTCTCACCGTTGCGGGTACGCTGCGCCGCGGTGTGTGGAGGGGGTGGTGTGCTGTGGACAGGGGTCCGTCTGTCCTGCGTGCCCCCCCGCCCCCCCCGCTGGAACCACAGGCAGAGCGCGGCCACGTGAGCGCAGTACTGCCCCCCCGTGCACGAGCAGTGCGCCCCCGTGAGCTGCCTCCGGGCGAAGCTCAGAGACACACGGAGCCGCTGGCCCCACGCACACGCACAGGGGCTGGGGGGCGCACACTGCGGACAGTCTAGCACAGAGCCGCAGAGGAGGAGACCTGGGGGAGAGAGAGGACAATACATCACATTACACACTGCAGTGTACTGTGACACACCATACTGTAGTGTACAATACTGTAGTAAACTGTAGTGCAGACAGCTGGATGGCATTGTTCTCCAGTGCTGAGCAGGTGTGTGTTCAGTGTGAGTGTGCGTGTTCACACTCGCACCCCCGCCTCCCCGAAACTCCCACAGCCAGTCCCTCCCTCCCTCTCTCTCTCTCTCTCTCACATTATTAATGTCACTGTTCTTTCTGTTTTTTATTGCTGCTCCATTTTCTCTTTTCTTCCTCCTTTGACAATCACTTGTTCTCTCAAAGAACTGATAACAAAACAGAAGGAGGGGGGGTTTCGGGTGACAGCAAGAAAGAACAGATGACATGAATGAGAGAATGAATGAAATGACAATGCAGTGCAGTGCAGTGAGGCGTGTCCCGAGGGAGGGGGAGAGAGCGAGGGCTGCCTGTTCTGCCACCTGAGAGCAGAGTTTCGTTAGAGACAAGCTGGGACAGGACTGTCGCCGTCCCTCTCCCTCAGCGACACAATGCTGTGTGCTCCACCGACACAGCGCTGCGTTATCAGTGACACAGTGCAGCCGGTGACTCTGCATATTTGTTTCAGCAGAAACTGGTGGCGGAGGAATTCAGCCCTGCGGGGCAAACTGCCACCCCCACACTGCACCTGCCACTGACAGAGAGGGAGAGCGATGGAGACAGACAGTTTCATCGCCCGCAGGGTGCCAAGTCTTTCTGCAGGGAGGAATACTGCAGCGGTCTATGAAAAGAGTTTATAGGACAGCAGAGGACACTCCAACTAAGAGACACAGTCCAGTCCAGCAGGGTCTCAGCCCTGGTCCTGAGAGACACAGTCCAGTCCAGCCCAGCAGGGTACAGCAGCTGCTATTAAGTGACGAGTTGTTATTGGTACTGACCCACTTGCTGGACGTCTCGGATGGCCCCGGGTGTGTCTGCAAGCTGCCCCCCCCTGCGGAAGGCCCACCCGCCTCCGTCCCCGAGCAGGCAGTAGCGCTGCAGCTCCGTCTCGCTGCAGGGGAACGACCAGAACCGCAGCCTGGACTGCACTGGGTCCGGCACTGAACCCAGAGCACAGCGCACCTGAGAGAGAGCGGGGAGCATTACACTGACAGAAAGACAGCTTGTCCAGCAGACACAGACAGACACACACAGGCTGACGGGTAGACTGGCAGGTAGAAAACACTCAGACAGTGAGAGGTACCTGCTCGTAGGTCCAGCTCTGCGCCACTCGCTGGGCGCTAAGGTCCTGTAACGACTCCACTCGCCGGTTGTGAGCGGATCTCTGTGCGCTTTCCGCGGGCAGAGTGGCCACGGACAGCCCGGTCACGGATCCGGTGCACCTCCGCTTCGCAGGCGGCGGGTCCATCAGTGACACACACACACACACACGGCTCTGGTGTCTCTGTCCTCTGCTCTCAGTCTCTGTCTCTGTCCCTGTCTGTCTCTGCTGATGGACTTCTCTTCCTCTTGTCAGAATCTGTTTAAATCGCAGCACAATGTTGACAGACTGCTGCCCGGCCCGGCTCTCCATAGGCTCGCTCTCCCGTCCATCTCTATCCAGCACCGCCTGCCTCCTCACTGATTGGCCCGTCGAGACCTGCCGCCCCGCCCTCAAATAGAGCTGGCAATCCATATATGGGCAGAGGTTTTAATTAATTTTTCATTCATTCATTCATTCATTCATTCATTCAATTGTTCGTTCCTGGAGGTTTTGCAACGTGAGTCAGTGGAGCCCAGCCCCCCCCCGCGACGGTAGTCTGTCAAGTTACTCTCACTGAAGTTATCAAGAATCAGTCAGTCACAGTGCATCAGTTAGTCAGTGTCAGTGTGTCAGTCACACTGTTACTGTATCAGTCAGTCTATGTCAGTCAACCTGTCAGTCAGTGTAGCACTGGGTAGTTACTTCCTGCCCCCCTCCTGTGGTAAAGCAGCAGCTCCAGTTTCCTGTCCCAGACACACCTGCTCCTCACTTCCTTGTTAGCATTTCTCTGTCAGGCAGGTGACTTTCCAGCCAGGCAGAGACAGACAGGTGTCACTCGCTCCCTCGGGGAGCTGGGGTTGTTGTTCTGCATTCCTGGGTGGCGCAACATTCCTGAGAGCAGTAAAATCACCATCGCGATAAAGACACGATCCTCAGCACCTCAGAAAAAACTCGGAATCAATTCTATTTGTGTTTTAATAAGATGTCATCCAGGAACAAAATACTACATATTTCAATGACATATAAACATGTATAAAATGACACGTCAAATATTCGATTTTGCAGCCAAGCGCAGGTTGTTCTGCCGAGCCGCAGAAATCCTTCGCTCAGTTATCCGACTGTCTCCTCAGAGCGCCGCAGCGGTCTGTCCTGGGCTTCCCTCCAGTGGACTGACTCGGGCACTGCAGCGTGAACTCCAGTGGGGACAGTGTGTGTGTGTGTGTGTGTGTGTGTGTGTGTGTGTGTGTCAGGGTCCTCTACGTCTTCTTGGCCGCGCCGTGCCTCTGTGCCGGCTCTCCACTCTTCAGCACACTCAGTCTCTTGTGCATCGTGGCGCTGGCCCTCTGCGTCACTTCCTGCTCGATGTGAGTCCGGATTGCCACCTCCAGGGTCTGCGGGGAACAGCACAGTCAGGGACGAGTGTGGGGGGGGTAGAGGTGTGCCGTGTGAAGCAGGTGTACGCTCTCACCTTCTTCAGCTTGTACTGTTGGACCACCTGGGCTTTCTTCGGGACGATGACTCTCCCTGAGGAACAAGACCGTGACATCATCAATCACAGCACATGACACTGCAGTGGCCAACCAAAAACAAACCCAGAGTGACTGAGTTGACGCATTACAGAGGGGGACACGGGCCCAGCCTCACACTGAGACACAGGCACGGCTGTCCATCTGGCTGAGCAACGACAGACGCTGTGAAGGGCACGGAGTGTCAGGGTGAGGGTGGCGGGTGTTGTAGGGTCAGGGTGAGGGTGCAGGGTGCTTGGTGCTGGGGTCAGGATGAGGGTGGCGGGTGTTGGGGGGTCAGGGTGAGGGTGGCGGGTGCTGGAGTCAGGTTGAGGGTGTATTGAGACGGGGACTCTCCTACACAACTGCCAGCATCAGCAGCATCTAAACACATCTAAACTCCATTCTTCACTCCTTCCAAACTACTCTCTATAATGAAAGTATTTTAAACATTATTACAGTCACTGCCTGATTTAAAAGTCTATTGTTGTTTACAATCTATCACATGCTTGATTACATTACTTGATCGGAACAACTTGTTGATCATCCCTCAAACGAGTTGCGTCCACCATTATATTAACCCCCCAGGACTCTGAACCGGCAGCCATGTTGTGCACAGTGCTGTTGCTGAATTAATCTCGCCGGGTGTTTTGTAACTACAGTTCTGCGATGATCGAGGCTCACGGTGAATTAAACAACGCGCCATCACCGCCGCAGATGTTAAAGTGCGTGCTGACGTCATGAGGCCGGCGCGCTGTCTTCTCTCCGCCTCATGTAAATAAACAGCCGTCGGCACACACGAAACTGACGCCATTGTGGCTCTGGTCGAAGGGGTTCGCAACAAGTGGAGGAGTTTTCTATCTCTCGCTACATCTACGAAGCACACATCTATCGCCTCACCTCCTTTCTTCGGGCCCTTGTGTTTGTGCTGCTGCGGCGCCTTCTTCCCTCCGGGCCGCTGTGCCTTGAACTTCTGTTTCCCCTGCGCCATCTCGACTTCTCCCCCGCCAATGGAACTGTGGGATACAGCGGGGCAAACAGAGATGCATTGTGGGATAAGGTGGACATCGGGTGCATTGTGGGATACTGAGGGGCAAACACTGGGGTGCATTGTGGGATACTGAGGGGACTAATTTCTGACTCGTACCGACTAGTTCTTTTCCACCTTTTTTTGCAGAAAACTTTAGATTTTTTTAAAGATATAATAAATGAATTATATATTCAGTCGTTAATATTCACTGCTCATAGTGAACAATAAACCCATTAACTACTTAGTTACATTAATTAATAAAAACGAACTAAAACCAATTAAAGAAGAACCAGCGAATGACGTAATAAAGACACGGCTGCAGAGGCGAGTTCCCAGCTTGATAGAAAACCTTTATTTTTCAATCACAAAAGAAGATATAAAGTGATGAGAGCTTCCCCCCCACCCGCTCCCTCCCTCCGCACCGACAGCATCAGACACCGAGCAGGCAACTGTCACTCCCTCCATCCCTCCCCACCCGCTCCCTCCCTGTGCTTCCGAGCTAGTCTCTGCTCCCTCCCCCCTACCCCCCATTTTATTTTCATACACATATTATTGTGTTAAACTTAATGGTCCGCTATAGAACAACGAAAAAAACCAAAACCTTTCTTCTTAAACAAAAAAAATAAATCGGTCAGGAGAAAAAAAACTTTTAAAGTCTAGAAAAATTATTTGTGCCCCTGAGCACAAAATAAACCAGCAAAGGAACAAATGAAACAAAATAAAACTATAACAAAAGACCTGAAAACGGTAAAAAAAACAAAAAATTACAAAAAAAATTTACGACAATAACTGAAGAAAAAAAACTGAATAAATAAAAAAATAAATTAAAAAAATTTAAATAAAAAAAGAAAAATAAACCTCTTGGGGGGGGGGGGGGGAATTAACATAATTGATACTTATACTAACGCACCTGGGCCAGAGTGCCACTGAACAGAAGTGACTGGAGAGGTGTGTGTGTGTGTGTGTGTGTCAACACTGAGGCCCAGTACAGGACATGTTGGTCAGGATCGCTCACAATTATAGGTCTCTGCCTCCCTCAGAGCCCGGGGGGTCACAGTAACTGGACAGGGATTCAGTCATACCCAGCACACAACACACAGCACGAGACCCCACACGCATGCACTCTCACTCTCTCGCACACACAACCAGTCCCTACAGGCGCCGCCCAGCAGACTACCGGACCCAGTCTATCCCTGTACTGGCTGCTCGACCTCCCTTCACCAGAGCCTCCCATGGACACCCACAGCCCCCTGCCAGCACATTGCACTAGCGGCTGGGGGGGGGGGCAGAGACCAGGAGGTAAGCAGGGGGTCGGGGGTGCAGAGCACCAGAGCAAGATCACTGGATTTGACTCTCATGACATTTCATTCGTCGACCATCAGTAAATATTCAGACCTCCCTAAAGCAGCGTCTCTGATTGCTCTTCAAAAAGAAACATTAATTAAAACGAGTGATAATCTCGCTGGACTGGCACACACACACAACTCTCTCCACAAGTTCATCACTGGATCCTATTTCTGTCCATCTTTCTACCCATTTCAGCCTTTAGTCTGACTGTCCTACAGGAAAACAGAAATGTTTCTCTCACTCACTCACACAGTGTTGAGTCCGCTATGGCTTGTTTAGTCTTGAACCGTCTCCTTTTCAGAATTTAAAAATGAAATAAAAGTGCACACAGTAAGTCAGCCCTGTGAGGATCGGATGAATGATTGAATTGTGTTTTTTTGTCCTGGTCTCTCCGGCGCCGCAGGCGAGGATCAGCTCACAGGCAGAAGTGTGTGTGTGTGTAGGATGGAGGGAGAACAGTGGCTGCAATAAAGTCATCACATACACACACTCCCTGACAACCCACTCCCGATTTTAAAATAATCCCCAAAGGATCCCCCTGTATTCTGCCCCCTCCCTCTCTCTCCCGGACACACGTGTGCGTCTCACTGTGACCAGGTAGGGTCTCGGATTAAAAGCGAGACCCCTTCTACACACTGCAGCCCCCCCCTCCCGTGTTTGTGTGAGTGTGTATAAAGCAAGAGTGAAAGAACACATGCAGGACAGTCTGACGACCGCCGAGGGAACACGAGCGTCTCTCTTTAAAGAGTTCTTAATGCGTTCGACAACTTCACACCCGTCATCTAACCATCATCACTGTATTATTCTCAGCATCGTCGTTGTTCTGGCTGAACTCCGGCTTCAGCAGCAGCAGCTCATAGCGACTGAAGTCCACTGATCAATATCGTTTACTTTTCAATCGTAAAAAACAAAAACAAAATACAAAATAAATAAAAGAAAAAAAGAAAACAGAACTACAATAAATAAGAGAAACCGGAGTCGAGAGGAGCGCAGGGCCGCCCCCCCCCCCCCTATACAACACCGGCCAGCCCACAGCCACGGGTGACAGGGGTGTGTGTGTGAGAGAGACAGACCCCCCCCCCCTCCCTCCCCAGACAGGTTTCTCCTTAAAAACAAAAAACAAAACAAAATAAAGACGACAACACAGATTGCAATCCTGTCCTATCCTCCCTCCCTCCCTCCCTCCCTCCCTCCCTGGATGTGTGTCTATGCAGTTGTGACCCAGAGCCCCCCCCCTCCCCCCTCCCCCCTCCCTCAGACACAGGGGGCCGGCGAGGGCCGCGGGGTGGGGGGCCGTCCCAGTTCCTCCCCCCCCTCTGTTCAGGGCAGTGCAACACAGAGAAAGATGAGCTCCCAGATAAACTTCCCATACAGATACCTGGAGGAGAGAAAGACAAGACGTTATATTCCTATAACGAGACTGGCCGATACCGATACTCTGTCACTGCATTACGTATAGAACGAGAGCGGGCAGGGGGAGGTATGAGCACTAGTGCACTGTGAACTGGTCCACATAGCCGGCACTCTCCTAACCAGGCGCATTCACCGTTTGCGCATATAAACAAAGCAGCGGCTCTTAAGTTCCTGCGCGTCATTCCTATTTAGTTAAAGGCCCACGAGCAGAACCAATCAGATGCTCAGACACAATAAAAGCAGCACCATCAGCCATGGATATCGGCCATTTTAAAGCAATCAGCCGGTATAGCACAAAAATTAGTGTTGTGTGTGTAGGGGTGTACCTGTGTGGCGCAGGGTTGTGCAGAAGTGTACCTGTGTGGTGCTGTGTGGCGCAGGCTACACCCCGTAGCAGGCGGACAGGCGCTCCTTCAGCAGGGGGGGGAACTGCTCTGAGAACTGCTGCCAGTTCTCCTCGCCCACCTGGTCCTTGAACCCGTGCAGGATCTGCAACAACAAACACCGTTCACACACAGCTCCCTCACTACTCGCACACGGGCCATCACTCCCACGCACTATAGTGCATCGTCAGATACGGTCACTTCCTGTTCACCCAGCTGGGTTCAAGGGTCAGAGGTCAGAGGCTTACCTTGTAGAACATTTCTCTCAGGTCTTCCTTGGGACTGACCCACGATGCCACTGCGTCACAGAAGAAGATGAAGTCCTGCAGACGGACAGACAGTTACACAGACAGGAGAGACTCGGGGTGTGTGTCCGAGTGCGTCGGGTGTGTGTGGGACGCTCAGTGCTGACCTGTACCACTCCTCCAGGATTGACTCCAATCATCATGCAGATTCCCCGGAACGCGGAGTCCTTCTCCTCGTTGTCACGGATATTCCGCAACGACGTACACCTGGGGGGCAGAGAGAGACACAGAGACTATGAGACACCGTGTCCTCTCCACACGAAACACAGAGACAGGCAGACTCTGGGTCAGACAGTATGAATACGGTCACCATCACTGGCAGTCACAACTCAGCTGAACATCACACCCAGAGACGGGGAGAGAGAGAGAGAGAGAGAGAGAGAGAGAGAGAGAGAGAGACTCACCAGGGCCGGATAAACTGCTGCAGCATCGGAGCCACTTCCTGAGGACAGACGTAGCCCAGCCGGCCGATTGTGATCGCTGAGGACGGGATGAGGGAGAACGATTATAGACAAGGCCAGGGACTATGTGCGTGTGCGTGAGCGTGTGCGTGTGCCCCAGTACCTGTATTCTCCAGCAGGGTCTTGGGTGTGTTGGGTCTGTTGATGATCTCCACCAGGTTGTTCAGGACCAGCTGGACGTATGGCTGCATCTCCGCACCTGAGCACAGCGACCGGCCAGTCAAAACAGGGTCAACCCACTCTACTACTCTACTGTTACTCCAGCCCCTACTGTCCCAGCACTGCTCTACTGGACTGTTACTACAGCCCCTACTGTCCCAGCACTATTCTACTGCACTGTTACTAGAGACAGACTGAACATACAGACAGCCAGTGTGCGACACGCACACGCACGCACTCACCCATCTGCATGCAGATCTCTCCGATGGCCCAGGTGGCGTTGTTGCACACGGAGATGAACTCAGGGTTCAGGTTGGTACCTAGGATTGGCATGAACTCCGCTGTGGGGGGAAAAGAGGGTTAGATGCTTCCTTACTCACACTGCAGCCCGCTGTCCCACCTCCCAGTGCCCCCCCACACCCCTTTTCTCCCCGGCCATTCCCAGACACACCCAGCTCACCGATGCAGGGTTTGACGTGGGGGAAGCAGGCCTTGGTGAGGTCCCCCAGCAGGGCGAAGGAGCTCTGCCGCACCTCGGGCATTGTGTCCTGGAGGGGGAGGGAGAGTTAGGACACACCGGTACACCAACCGCAAGAGCAGAGACGCACTGTCTAAGGCACACTGAGCCGAGAGCAGACACCAGGTGCAAGAGTCGCCCCCCCCTCCTGGCTCCCCGCCTCGTACCTGCATGCACTGGAACAGCAGGGTCATGATGTTGCTTCGGGCCACCAGCTGCTCCACGTGGCCCCCCAACCCCTCCGCCAGCCCGCTCAGCAGGTCCAGAGCCACGATCATGAAGTCCTTGTCCGGAGCCTCATACTGGTCCGGGTGCTGGTTATACATCTGGAGAAGCAGGGGGGTTGAGCAGCATGTCCAGTGTGTAGAAGGGTGTGCAGTCTGTGTGCAGTGTACAGTGTGTGTAGTGTGTAAATGGGTGTACAGTGTGTGGAAGTGTGTACAGCATGTACAGTCTGTGTATTTAGTATACGGTGTGTAAAAGGGTACTCAGTGTGTAGAAGCACGGGGTCTCACCATGGCCTGCGCCAGGGTCTTTTGCACCAGGGTAACGCAGCGCTGGTACACCGGCTCACAGTACGGCAGGAAGCCCGACTGCAGGGCAGTGGCCACGGAGGACAGGCACTGCGGAGAGAGGGGGAGGGTCAGGCTCTGTGAGGAAGGCTGAGGCTCCAGGGCGTCAACATCGGGGCTGCCCCCCCACCTGGGTCACACAACGAGCCTCACCTCCAGCAGCGGGAACAGGTCCTTGTCCTCGTCCTTCAGCTCATTCCACTTCTGTATCAGGGGCGGCATCAGCTTCTGGATGTACTCCTGTGGGTCGATTACTCAATTATATTACAGTATACTACAGTACAGCAGGGTGCGCGTGGCAGCGCAGTGTGTGCCAGGCGCTCGGGGGCCACAGTGCGTCGGACGAGTGTGTGCTGGGCGCTCGGGGGCCGCAGTGCGTCGGACGAGTGTGTGCTGGGCGCTCGGGGGCCACAGTGCGTCGGACGAGTGTGTGCTGAGGGCTCGGGGGCCGCAGTGCGTCGGACGAGTGTGTGCCGGGCGCTCGGGGGCCGCAGTGCGTCGGACGAGTGTGTGCCGGGCGCTCGGGGGCCGCAGTGCGTCGGACGAGTGTGTGCCGGGCGCTCGGGGGCCGCAGTGCGTCGGACGAGTGTGTGCCGGGCGCTCGGGGGCCGCAGTGCGTCGGACGAGTGTGTGCCGGGCGCTCGGGGGCCACAGTGCGTCGGACGAGTGTGTGCCAGGCGCTCGGGGGCCACAGTGCGTCGGACGAGTGTGTGCCGGGCGCTCGGGGGCCACAGTGCGTCGGAAGAGTGTGTGCCGGGCGCTCGGGGGCCGCAGTGCGTCGGACGAGTGTGTGCCGGGCGCTCGGGGGCCGCAGTGCGTCGGACGAGTGTGTGCCGGGCGCTCGGGGGCCGCAGTGCGTCGGACGAGTGTGTGCTGGGCGCTCGGGGGCCGCAGTGCGTCGGACGAGTGTGTGCTGGGCGCTCGGGGGCCGCACCGGCTGGTTGAGGTGGTGTCCCACGGAGTCGGCCAGTGTGCCGATGGCGTCGTACAGGATCAGCAGGTTCTTGTGCTGGTACTTCCCAAAGGCGAACACCAGCGTGTCCAGGATGTAGCTCAGGTAGGGCACCAGCTCGGTGCAGGCCTCCTCCTCCAATGTGGCAAACGCACTGCGGGGGGAGACATTCATACAGTGACTGTAGTGGGAAAATTTACTTTTATTATTTCCTTTATATTCTGTATATATTAATTGTTTCATGTTGTTATGGTATACATTGTTTCAGTTTATCTATGAAGCAATCATTAGTTTGTATTTATTCTGTCCGAGAGGTTACTTCAATCAAGCATTGTCTTTTCATGATTTCATTCAGCCATTGTATTCTGGGTATTTAATCAGCTGAAACTGGTCAAACAGTATAGAGATTGTGTGTTTTGGGGCACAGGTATTTGGTAGAAATTGCGGACTTCAATGTGTCGTTGAACATATTATAAACTGATATTCAGTTGTATTTTCTGCCCCCCAAGGACTCACAACAATGTCTTTGATAAACATCTGTTGCCTACGAATGCTGACCATCACCAATCAACTCAAACACTTCTACAACAGTAACAAACTTAGGTCTGTGTAAATTATTATGTATGTGGTAAACTATGTTGTACAACTATGTTAATGAGATGCAATCACTTCAGACAGAGAAGACTGTAACCCATTGTCTCTGAAGATGCAAAAAGGCTTCTCCATAGTTCTTTTCTTCACTTCATGTGAGAGGAGATCTCCGGGTTAACCTGTATTTATGTTTTCTGTAATAAACTTGTTACCTCTTCATTGGTGTATCCTGGGACTTACTAAAACCACTACAGTGACCAACACACACTCACACAGTGACACTCACCTGCACGCCGCCTCCTGCACCCTCTTGTTGCCGTCCAGGATGCGCTTCAGAAGCTCAGTCATCAGGGGCTTCAGGTGGCTGTCGGGCGGCTGGCTGACCACCCAGTGGGCGTAGCGGCTCAGCGTCCAGCAGGCGATGGAGCGCACCAGCGCCTTCTTGTCACACAGACACTGGATCAGGTGTGGGATGAGCTCAGGCAGGTATGGCACCATGCCCTGCATACAGCCTGGGGGGACGGAGAGAGAGCCTGGGTGAGGACGAGCGTGCCAGTGTGTCCCGCTCCCTACGTCACTCTTCAACGGCGGGATTCACTCTGGACAGACCGGGGGGGGTACCTTCTGCGATGGCTCCCAGCACCAGAATGCCCGACTCCTTGATGACCCAGTCTGGGTGGAACAGCAGCCCCTTCAGCAGAGGGAGCAGGTGTGGGAGCAGCTCGTCCCGGAACACATTGGCCAGCACGTCCAGGGCGGCTGCCGAGCACTTGCCTGGAGGGAGAGAGGGGGCATCTTTTAAGAGTCTCGCTCGTGCTTCCCGGCCTCCTCGGGCCGCGGGGGGGGGGGGGTCGGGCCACGGATCAGACAGTATGAATACAAGCAGATCACTGGCAGTCAGCACTAAGGGTGTCCATCACCTCCGGCACGGCACCGACTCAGAGACGCGGACGCGCAGACGGAGAGAGACTCACGCAGGTTCCAGTCGGACAGCGTGTCATCGTCGTCGTCGTCCTCATCATCGATATCCTCACCCTGCTCGTCGCCACCCCCCTCGTGCTGCAGGGTGACGGTGCGGGACTTGTGGAAGCGCGGCTTGATGTCCTGCTCGCTGTCCGGCACCGTCTCGTCCTCCTCCACGTCCACATCACCCTGAGAGAGGGAGGGAAAGAGAGAAACCATGAGACACTCTCTCCTCCACATGGACACAGTGGTACAGAGACAGACAGACTGGGTCAGACAGTATGAATACGGTCACCATCACTGGCAGTCACAACTCAGCTGAACATCACACCCAGAGATGGAGAGAGAGAGAGAGAGACACGAACAGGGACAGAGGGAGAGAGAGAGACAGACACGGAGAGTGGAGACGAGACAGACCTTTAAAAGGATGATGTCGATCTCCGAGTACTTCATGCCATTCACCAGGATAGGAATCAGCCTGAGGAGACAGAGCGCCCGTCAGGATCAGCTGACACAGACCTATCACACCCCCCCACTGCATCACAGCTCCCCCCCATCTGCGCTCACTCACTGGACCAGGTGTCCGGACAGAACCTCCTTGCAGATGGGCTGCTCGGCCAGCGTGAGCCAGAACTCACAGGCCTCCAGAGCCACATTCTCGTCTGGGTCCTGTGTGCGTTGGAGCATGTACTGAGAGAGAGAGAGCGAGAGAAAGAGAAAGAAAGGAGACAGAGCGAGCGAGAGTCAGTCAACAGCAGCACACCAAATGGGAAACACCCAGCAGAGACTCGACTCGCTGACTTCTGCAGAAGTACAGGTACAACACCGTGGATGTAGGGCTGTTACCCTCTGCCATTTAAAACCCGCAGAGGAGCACAACAGTTCTGGTCATGTCTGAAAGATAACGACCCAGACCCATCCTCTGAAACCAAGAGCTCAATACACCCCAATAAGGGAGACATTCACCCAAGGAATCACCCATCCTGTCCCCCGTTACCCACGACTGACCGACTCAAACCAAACACTGTCCTGGGAGGAGGGGACACAGCCCCACTAGTGGCACCTTTTAACTGAAGTTGAAAGAGAAACCACAACATCTTCTCCTCCACATGGACAACAGACAGAGAGAGACAGGCAGACTCTGGGTCAGACAGTATGAATACGGTCACCATCACTGGCAGTCACAACTCAGCTGAACATCACACCCAGAGACGGAGACACGGACACAGAGAGACAGAGACACAGACAGATCGAGGCATGGGACAAGAGAACACAGACACACGGATGTGCACATGGCCCTACCTGTACGATGCTGTGCATGTGTGGGATGAGCCGGTCGATGCGCACCTCCAGCAGCATGACCAGCGCACGGCACACGTTCTTACGCACCTCCGAGTCCTCATCCGCAGCCAGGGCGAACAGGTGCTGAGAGAGAGACAGAGAGATGAGCACAGATCCTGCCGCCAGCACGGCGCCACCACCCTGCCCCCCCCACCTGCGCCGGTGCCTCACCTCTATGAAGGTGTCGATGTTGTCCATCAGCGCCTGTGCTCTGCCGATGATAAACTGATTGACACAGGCGATGGCATGAGACCTGGAGAGAGAGAGAGAGAGAGATTGTATGTGTGCAGATGCCTGGGTGAGTCTGAGGGAAGGGGAGGCGAGCAGTGGGGCAGTAGAGGGGTACAGGGCAGTGGCGCAGTAGAGGGGGAAGGAGCTGCAGACTCTGGGTCAGACAGTATGAATATGGTCACCATCACTGGCAGTCACAACTCTGCTGAAAATCACACCCAGAGACAGAAGGGTATAGTCATAATGGGGGTACAGGATTGGGGGGCAGTGGTGCTGTGGGGGGTTGGGGGTGCAGTGTGGGGGTCTGACCTGATCTTGGGGCTGCAGTGCTTGAAGAACTGCAGGAACTTCGGGATCATGATGTTGAGCGGCCGGTTGAGTGCATCGCTGTCCAGCAGCTCCGATGAGTCCTCACAGATCTTCTGCAGCGCGCCGAACGAGCCCTGCACACACAACACCACCGTCACAACCACACAACACCACCACCGTCACACACAACACCACTGCTCACACACTAGTGAGGGGCAGTATAGCGGCTGTACAGTTCACCGTGGTTTAGATGCACTGCGGTACAGAGACCACCCTCGCTGCGCTGCACGGTGGTTCTCATCACTGCAGTATAGCAGCCCTACTGGCCCTGTATTGCTTCAGAAATAACCGGACTGATGCATATCTATATAATCCTATAGACCGCGTCCCTCATGACGTCTCTCACTGTCGACACAGGACACACTCGCAGCGCTCGGCTCTGGCTGCCTGACCCCCCCCTCCACTCTGTAGATCACCAGCAACGCCTGCTTCCCAACGCAGCCGCGATGATTCGAGTCCTGGCAAAACGCCTGATCGTTTCTTATAACGGCAAACTGTATTAAATAAGCGTGACTGCAGGGACGTGCTGCGGAGGTGAGAGGAGAGTGTTTGGAGATGGAGTTTTTAAATGTAAAAACTGAATGATTCAAATACACAAAGTGAGTCAAAAATATAACCAAGCACGTTCCTTAACTGCCCCCCCTCCCCGAATAAAGGGCTGACAGTGGCAGATCTGCTTAGCTTTACTATTTTAGCTATTAGAAAAGAGGATATTGAAAAAGAACGAAAAACATGAATGATATCGGGCCCAAAATGGGCCGAAGCGAAAGCTCTGCAGGAGAATCTAAAAAGAACGAGAGAGCAGGAGTGGGAACTTGGGCAGATTGAAATGAAAACCGCAATAAAATGGGCGAGTTTATGGTGTTATTGTTAAAATAGTTGTATTAACAGTCAAGTAGTACTGAACACACTTATGTTGGTTTCGGCGTTGATGAAACCTGTCCCTGTTAACTTTGATTGTGTGGTTCGTTCCTGAGCGTTCCTGTGCGGAGCGACTGTACGGCCTCTATGCAGCGCTTGAATAATCAATATCTGTGTATAAGCGCATAGGAGCGATTATTTCCTCATTCTGTTTACCAGCAGATCAACCGCATGTCAATCAACACAGGTTTGTTGGACCCTTGGGTTCATCTGCAGCGTAACAGACGAATGTGATGCTGAATGACCTCATCATGAATAAAGTAAACCCCCAGTCTATTAGACAAGTGGAGCACATTACTCTACTTTCCAATACAGCAGACCTGCAGAGAGGGAAGCTACTGGATTTATACCCGATCTACCGGTGAGCGCGGAGTGTGTGCTTACGGTCATCATACAGTGGACATTGTATAGCGTCACGTCCCTAACACACAGACTCGCTTACAGAGACAGCCACTAACACACACACGTTTCTGGATCAGACAGTATTGAATACACTCTTAACAACACAGCTGTGACGGGGGGGGGCAGTGACCTCGCAGGTGTTGTAGTCCTCAGAGTTGAGCAGGTTGCACAGCTGGGGCAGCAGCTCGGGCCACGACTGCAGCTCCCCTTTGGAGGCGATGGTGGTGATCAGGATACCTGAGAGAAGGGGAGAGGGAGATGTAAGTTACACTGCTGCGGCTCAGTCACGCCCCCAGATGGCAAGGCCCGCCCGGGCGCCCGTCTCACCGATGGTGGCGCGGATGAGGGGCGAGGGGTCGCCGATGTTGTTCAGACACTCCTGCTTGATGAAGTCGGCCACGGTGGGGGGGAAGTTCTGGTAGTGGGCCTTCACATTGTTCTTCAGGATGAGCCCACTGAGCGAGCGGGTCGGCTCGTCTGCCACATGGAGGGAGGGAGAGAGAGAGAGAGAGGGAGAATGTCAATCTGTAAGGTTCCCAAAATGTATTGTACCCCATCACCCTGTTCCTGAGCACTGGACCTCAAGTCACTTAGTCACACAGAGAGAGGGAAAGAGACGCACACACACAGAGAGAGAGGGCGAGAGACAGGGAGACTCGCACACACACACACACACACACACAGAGAGAGGGAGAGGGACAGGAAGACGCACACACAGAGAGAGGGAGAGAGACAGGGAGATGCACACAGAGAGAGGGAGAGACTCACCCTCAGTCTTGAGCCGGGTCAGGACGAAGATCAGGTAGTTGTTGAAGTCTGGGTACTGGTTCAGCTGCTCCAATTTCTGTAGCAGCCAGTTAAGGACAATGACAGACATGCACGCGCACACACACGACCCTAAGTGTTTTACCCCGTCTCCAATCTCCCTACTGGCCCCTTCCCCTCCCTATTGCACCCTGCCCACCCCACCCCCAAGTGAAGGATGCCTGCTGCACGGCCCTCTGGGTGGCAGTGTTGGGCGACTGGGAGTCCTTGAGCAGCTGCAGGACCTGCTGGAGCCCCTGCTCATCTGGCTGCCACTCCATCCTGAACTCTGAGAGAGAGGAAGAAAAGGAGTCCGAAGAGGAGAGCAGAGGGATGGGAGAGGAGAGAGGAGAAGAGGGGAGACTGGTGAACCCTCAGTGTGAACAGCAGCGTTGCACCAGACATGCATTCATGAGCCCAGTGTGGAAGGAGGAGAAATTATTTAATTCTACGAATGTCAGGGAGATGCTCGATTCACATGAACGCACCTCACTGCAAGCACAAGGACAACACGCTGCTCATGTTTACTAAAAGAAAGCATTCAAGCGAGGACTGGACACTCGGTCAAGGCACCCCCTGGGGCACAGACACACCGACGCTGGAGACATGACAGCACATCCTGGACCAACATGAAGCTCGAGGTATACAGCATGCCATCGACTGTAGTGCCAACAGCTGAGAACAGCACGTTCAGTCAGCACCCGGACTCACCCGTCCACGACACGCTGTTCACACTGCCCCCCCAGCGTCCACACTGCCGCTCTGATCTGGTGCTAGTGAAGTGGTGGAGCATCGGAGCCAGAAACTGGATTCATTCAGTCTTCATAACTACAGACAGTAATCTGTTACACTGTTACTACAGCCCCCTACTGTCCCAGCACTGCTCTACTACACTGTTACTACAGCCCCTACTGTAACAGCACTGCTCTACTGCACTGTTACTACAGACCCCTACTGTCCCAGCACTGCTCTACTGCACTGTTACTACAGCCCCTACTGTACCAGCACTGCTCTACTACACTGTTACTACAGACCCCTACTGTCCCAGCACTGCTCTACTGCACTGTTACTACAGCCCCTACTGTCCCAGCACTGCTCTACTGCACTGTTACTACAGCCCCTACTGTCCCAGCACTGCTCTACTGCACTGTTACTACAGCCCCTACTGTCCCAGCACTGCTCTACTGTACTGTTACTACAGCCCCTACTGTCCCAGCACTGCTCTACTGCACTGTTACTACAGCCCCTACTGTCCCAGCACTGCTCTACTGCACTGTTACTACAGCCCCTACTGTCCCAGCATTGCTCTACTACACTGTTACTACAGCCCCAGCACTATTCTACTACACTGTTACTATAGCCCCTACTGTCCCAGCACTATTCTACTGCACTGTTACTACAGCCCCTACTGTCCCAGCACTGCTCTACTGCACTGTTACTACAGCCCCTACTGTCCCAGCACTATTCTACTACACTGTTACTATAGCCCCTACTGTCCCAGCACTATTCTACTGCACTGTTACTACAGCCCCTACTGTCCCAGCACTGCTCTACTGCACTGTTACTACAACCCCTACTGTCCCAGCACTGCTCTACTGCACTGTTACTACAGCCCCTACTGTCCCAGCACTATTCTACTACAGCCCCATACTGTAACTAGACTATTCTTCTGCAGTTACTACAGCCCCCTACTCTAGGAGCACTATTGTACCATACCTTGCTAATGTAGTTTTGCTCTATCTCTTGGTATAACGGGGCTGTGAGACTCGAGTTTTAAAGCGCTCTATACGTACTGTTGATAATAAAGTATGGAGACGCTGCAGAGCCGTTGCAGACGCACAGTGGGTGATCGAGCCGGTCGCATTGCACATGGTCCGAGTCCGGGGAGTTAAATAGGCCCTCAACGTGCGTGCATTGCGCGCTACTCCCCCTGCGCAGACTCACACTCCGGCCTACTGAGAGCCGGCGGCCCGGGGATCTGCTGCGCAATCGGATTGGGGATAGGAGCAGGCCACGAGATCCGCGGACACACGGAGCACAATCTCTCTGACCCGGCTTAACCGCCCTAATCCCCCCGCCGCCCCTCACCCACCCCACGCTTCCGTCCTGAGCGCCTCCATCCACCCGCACCCGGCAGCCGCTACAGGTCCCCTTACCCCGCAGACCTACAGCAGCCCAGCCTGGCCCTGGCCTAGCCCCAGCCCCGCCGAGACTCGCTTTAAACACCCCCTCCCCGCCTAAAAACACATACCCCACCCCCTGGAACATCACCAACCCGACCCGGCCAGAGGGCGCTCCCCACCGGGCGAAAAAACTACTACAGTCCCCGGCTTCAGCTCGGAGATAGGCCTCGGCGGCCTCTCTTATTGTTGGTCGCTCCTGGATCCCCGCCTCGGGCTTGGGGTTCCGACTGGACCCCCGTGTGGCCGCGAACATTACAGGGCAGGGATCTGTGGTTTAAGCCCCCACAGGGCAACACAAACAAGGCCCGGGTCTTTCAGTCAAATCCGC
Source organism: Amia ocellicauda (assembly GCF_036373705.1). Lineage (NCBI taxonomy): Eukaryota > Metazoa > Chordata > Actinopteri > Amiiformes > Amiidae > Amia > Amia ocellicauda. The sequence goes on from NC_089856.1 coordinate 699,802, forward strand.
GCCGCGCTCTCTCGTAGAGAACCGCCCCGACCAGTCCTGCGCAGCGCCGGGGAGAAACACCAGACGAACCGCGCTGCCTACCTGGGGATCGCGTCGAAGGTCTGGATCCGTGTCTGTATCGTGTGCTGTCGCCCTCGCCGCTCGGTCAATGGCGCCTTGTTTCTGTGTGTTTCCGCGGCGGTAGCAGAGCGCGTCGGTCCGTGTTATTGTGCTGCCGCCTCTGTCTCTCTCTGTCCGTCTGTCTCAGCCGCTGCTCTCGTCGCGCTGGGAGTGAGGAGACGGGCGGGGGGAGGCTGTGCGTTCAGCCCACTAATCCGCTTCGACCTCCTTCGGCTTCCGTCCACTGCTGCGAGCACCCCGACCAATCACCGAGCGCACCTTCGTCACGTGTCCGGGGTGATGGAGCCGCGAAGTGCAGTTTCTCCACACGCCGGCCCCCTGGCCCAGAAGGGTGGGAAACTGTCTCTCTCTTCGTTTGCCTGCACCTGCGCATGTGTTAACGCCGCACAGTGCCTTGTTGAATACGAAGTCGTCTTGTACGAAATGTGTCGCAAGTGGACGTTGCCCTAAGACGCGCCTGCTCAGATCAATCAATCTATCTGTTTGCATCTGTATAGCGCCCTTCGCAGGGTAGCCGCAGAGCGCTTTAGAGATTGCTAACCAGACAACAACACAAAAGTAAACAAATAGATAAACAATTGATAAAATCATGCATCTTAGGGCCAGGTGGATCTGTGGTTTAATTGCATGTAAATTTGTGCAGATTTGTGTAGTACTGTTCTATTCTTTTAATATTGTGTATTTGAAGAACATCCTGAGAACATTGAGGAGAAGTGGCAGGAGGCTTGAACAAGTCAGGATAAGGCAGAAAATAATGTATTGCTTCTTTAATTTTCACAAAACATACCCCCCCCCCTCAAAGAAACAAATAAAATGGCTTAAAAACAAATCATCCCATTTTCCCTTCACATGACTTAGAAAAGTTCATATAAAAATATACATTTTCAAACAGGCTCACATGGTCTACCTCACCAGGAAGAGAGCGCATGACAAAGCTGCCCACAGGCGGGGGGGGGGTTGTGTCATTCTTCCCTGTCCCCCCCTACAGTACTGCACACCTGGCACCCTCACAGACATGGGTATTGCACTGCAGTCCTCCTTCCTGTCAGTCTGCATACCTGCCGCTACACCTCCAAAGGGGAGGGCATGAAGTGCTTCTCATAGTCAGAGAAGAAGGGTGGGGTCTGTGGGGGGATGGCCCCGGGCCCCACTGCCACCAACACCTCCCCGTCCTTCATCTCGCTGTAGCTCTCCTTTCTAGCCCTTCCCCACTCGTCCTCCTCCTCTTCTTCTCCGCCCTCTCTCTCTCTCTCTCTCTCCCACTCTCCCTCTTCTCCTCCTTCTCCGGTGCTCCGTCTCTCCTCTCCCCCTGTGTCTGTGTGCTCAGGGGACGGGATGACCTCCAGCTGGCAGATCTTCTGGAAGGACTCTGAGAGCGAGGAGGATGCCCACAGCCATGGCTTGGGCTCCTGCACTCACACACAAAACACACAATGCACAGTCAGTAGAGGAAGACATATAGATAGTCAGTCAGTTCAACAGTATATCAGGCAGTAAGTCAGTGTGTCATTCAGTGTGCCAGTCATTCAGTCAGTGTGTCAGTCAGTGAGTGTGTCAGACCTGTAGCAGTGACGTGTCCTTCTGCACTCCGTACAGACGGCTGTTTCTGGGATCAGGGATTTTCTCACAGCAGCAAACAGAAACCAACGGCCAGCGTCTCCCCATGGAAAAACACGCACACAAATCAGCAAACACATGGGAATGAAACCCCCCCCCCCACAAGAAGACAAGTGCATTGAACACAGCACAACACACAACAAACACGGCACCACACACAACAATCATGGCACAATGTACAACAAACATGATAAAACACACAACAAACACGGTAAAACACACAACAATCATGGCAACTCATTGCTCAATGAACACATGATAAACACGAGATCCGCCTCCAGGTCCCGCTCACCTGGGCTGCTTGCAGAGTAAGAAGACAGCAAATACAATGATGACTCCCACAATGCACAGCACCATTACCATTAAATCTGTGGAGGGTGGAGAGAGAGAGAGTGAGTATATCCCTACATAACATAGTTCATCTCCCCCCCAGGGCAGCAAGGCTGTGGGGTGAGGCAATTAGGTGGGGTCGTGCTGCTGGCGCCCACAGAACAGACAGATCCTGGCAAGACGCCGGCTCTGTGACCTCAGCCTGGCCTTGGAGACCGGCCGTGCTCAGAGCTGCTGCCCAGAGAGGACCGGACGGCCGAGAGGTGGAGACTTTATTCTAACAGGTGAACAATATACAAATATCCCCCAAAACCACAGAACTCTGCGAGAGACTCCCAGTCCTGTTCATCATTGTTAACTGTTGGCCACAAATATAAGAGTGTATGTACTTCAACTGGTCATGCCAATAAAGCAATTTAAATTTGAATGTGAGAGGGAGGGTGAGAGAAAGAGGGAGGGAGAGGGGGATCCAGTCCGGTCTAGCAGGCGCTCCAGACCAGGTGCGGTGAGCGGTGCTGGCTGTGGTACCGTTGCGCTCGTAGGTGGTCAGGGAGATGTGACTCCGCGGCCCCTGCCCCACCTGCGTCTCGGCGCTGACCCACAGCTGGTACTGCCGACCCGGTGCCAACCCACTGACCTGTGCTTGGCACTGACCACTCACTGTTGGGTAGGTGGGGGAGAGAGAGTCTTAGGAACAATAATATCAAAATCCACAATGACAACAACATGGTTCTGGGGGATTCTGCCAGGCGGGTGCAATCTGGGCCGCACCTGTGATGTTCTGCTGCTGGTCCTCTGGACCCCCGACTTCGACCCAGCCCACCTGGTAGCGGCGGACCCGGCCGCGGCTCTCGCGCAGGGGGATGGGCTCCCAGGCCACAGTGGCCTTAGAGAAGGAGATCTGAGACACAGACAGACCAGGGACCGCAGGGGGCACTGAGAGAGAGAGAGAGAGAGAGAGAGAGAGAGAGAGGGAGAGACAAGAGAGACAGAGAGAGAGATTATTTCAATTATGTTTAATCTATGTATTTATTTTTTATTCTATTTTTCATTTTACTTTATTTCCTATAAATCTATATTTCCCTGTTTATATGTATCAGTTATATCACATGCTTTGGCAATACTTGTATACAAATGTCATGCCAATAAAGCTTACATTGAATTGAATTGAGAGAGAGGAAGAGAGAGAGGAGAGGGAGGGAGAGGGGGAAAGTCAAACACACATGTACATCTAATTAGTCAGTGTGTTATTGTGTTCTTCAGTCAGTGTGTCCATGTGTCAGTGTGTACTTCAGTCAGTGTGTCCGTGTATCAGTGTGTACTTCAGTCAGTGTGTCAATGTGTACTTCAGTCAGTGTGTCCATGGGTCAGTGAGTACTTCAGTCAGTGTGTCCGTGGGTCAGTCAGGTGCTCACCCCCCTCCAGTGTGTAGCTGGTGACCGAGGCGGGGGGACTATGGCCGCTGCTGTACAGGGCGAACACGGACACAGTGTAGGGGGTGTAGTTCTGGAAGACTCCTGCGGGGGGAGACAGAGACCCAGACACGGTCACATTCTACAGCAGGGTCCTGGAGGAGCCCTACTCTGCTGGTTTCTGTTCCAACCGAGCTCTCAATTGCTTAATTGGACCCTTAATTGAAGTAACAATCTGCTTAGATTTGATTTTTGAAATTGTGTAATAAGAGTTGGTTCTTTAATACGTTCCTTATACAATTCTATACTTAACTTAAACCCCCTACTGTTTAAAATAATGAAAGGGCTCTGATTTAGTAAAGTATTAGTTCAATTTATGGTTCAATTAAGCAATTGAAAGCTTGGTTGGAACATAAATCAGTAGGGTAGGGGCCTAGATTGGGAACCACTGCAACTACGGTGGCCCTGAAGTGCAAATCACAAAAACATAAAGATAAACACTTTTAGCATTTGTGTTCTTCTTTCTGCATTTGTGTTTCTCTTTTTGTTTTTTGTGTCTTGCACTTCTGGGCCACACTATCTAAGAGAGTCTCTGATACTATCCTCAGTGCTGAAGAGCCATCGGAAACCATTTCATGCAATTTTTTTTCACAGCTTGTTCATCATCTTCAGACCACAATCGAGAGCCAACGACAGACCGACGCGAACAACAGGAAAGAGGTTACAGCTGTGAAACGAACTCAGTAAGAACATGACAGAAGTTATGAACGCCATTTAGGGGAGATTTTAGTTTTGACAAACAACGAGCAGTTCTGAACAAATGTGTAATAAATCTGGGAGCAGTTTCTACTGCAGGTCAGCCGGGGGGAGAATATCCGACCCGGATCGCTGATTAGCTCAATATGAAAACTGTACAGCTGGTAAAGATGTCTGACTGTGTTCCTGCAGTTACTGATAAATCACAGGCAAGAGGTCGAGGTGTTTTGCACATTGTTTGTACTCCCAAACTGTCTGCACCAGCTAATCCCCTTCCTCTGATTGGCTGGGGCTACTGTATCTCTATCAACCTACCTGTCAAGATGGCGCTCCTCTGAGTGGCGTTTACCCTGATCCAATCAAAGCCCCTGGAGCAGTTGAGTCCCGCCTCCTTCCGCTGGACTACGAACTCCTGCACATGCTCTGATGGGTCAGGGGGCGGGACCCAGGAGACCCGGAGGTTCCCCTTTTCCATGGTGTAGGAGACAGACTGAGGGGCGGGCAGATCTGTGAGGACACACACACACATGAACACGTGTTAATTACACTAACACTGCACTGTTGATTGGCTGTGATTGGCTGAGCTTGGCTGTGATTGGCAGCTATTGGCTGTGAGTGGTTGTACTTGGCTGTGAGTGGCTGTGATTGGCTGCGACTCCTTCTCACTCTCACCTTTGTTTTCGAAGAGCAGGTGGGTTGGCTGTGTGCGGCCCAGTCGGTTGACGGCCGACACACTGACCTCCCTGACCTCTGTCATGACCCCGGTGACCCCCGGGCAGCGAGCCAGATACAGGCGGCAGCAGGAGCCGCCCCCACCTCTGTCTGCCGCCTCCCTGCAGCCTTCCCTCGCTTCCTTGGTCCGGTTCCCCACCCAGGAGCTCCTATCAGCCCCACACTGCCTGACCTCGTACCACAGCGCCGCGCTGTGAGAGAGCGCGGGGGGCAGCTCCTGAGAGATGGGGAGGGGGAGAGAGAAGGAGGGGAAATGTAGAAGGTAGGGGAGAGGGAGAGATAGAGAAGAGCAGTAATATATAACATCCAGAGCTTCTGTATTATTCGGACCAGACTGGTACTGATGACATTGATAGTACTGATCATCAGCCCTCACCTTCCAGACCAGGGCAGGGGCCTCACCTCCGCCAGCGTCCGCCCACACATCCAACGCCCCCACGGGGGCTGAGAGAGAGGGAGAGAGAGAGGGGGAGGGAGGGTCAGGACACAGAACTACAACTCCCAGGGTGGGCCAGCAGCCATGTTACTGTCTGTCCGGGCAGGACTATGGGACTCTGAGGAACTGACTACACTACCCACGCTGCCCCTGGCTGCCTCACCTGCCTCGGCGCTGCGGGCGCTGTAGGGGCGGCTCCAGTCGCTGGCTACTGTGGTGACGCCCTCTTCCATGATGGCGCAGCGCACCTGGAACAGGTAAAGGGTGTGCGGCCGGGGGTCCTGCAGGGTGAAGGTGTCCTCGCCCACCAGTTCACTGTCTGCCTGGAGCACACAACACATACATCACAACATGCACAATACACACACACACACACACACACACACACACACACACGTCACAACATGCACAATACATACACACACACACACATCACAACATGCACAATACTCACACACATACACACACATCACAACATGCACAATACACACACACACACACACACACACATCACAACATGCACAATACACACACACATACACACACACACGCACACACTCAGACACACACACACACACACACACACTAACCTCTGTCCAGTTCTGCTCCATGTATGGCCGGTAGCGCAGATTGCATCTCCGACCCATCGACCCGACAGCGTTGTCCTGAATCATATTCCACAGCACTGTGAGGTCCGAGCCGTCCAGCTCACTGTGCGAGAACACCGGGGGGGGGGGCTTCTCTGAGAAGGGGAGAGGGAGAACGAGTTGCCAAAGTGTTGAGCAGTCTGACGCCCCGGCCTCGCTCTCCACAACACAGAGATCACATTCCTGCTCTACAGAGGACCTGGTGCTGCTGTCGCCCACAGAGCAGGGGCTGCAGCAGAACCAGGCCCTGCTGCAGCAGTACTGTCAGACCTGGGCCCTGGCAGAACACAGCACTCAGTACACACACCTGGGCCTGGACATCAGTGCGTCAGGAGGCTTCGGCCCGGCAGTGAATGAACTCAAAGAAAAAGCCAGAAGAGCTTTCTATGCCATCATTGTACCATATCAATATATCCGTTAGAATCAGGTGTACAATATTGGACAGTGTGATCCAGCCCATTGCGCTGTACAGCAGTGTGTGGGTCCACTCAGCCAGCAAGACCACAATGAATGGGAAACAAACCCAGTAGAAACCCTGCAGTTTGAGTTCTGTAACATCAGAGAAACACCCCCAACAATGCATCAACATTCAAAAAAGAGCACTGACATTTCTAAATCACCTCAACATCAGCCCACGAGATTCACTACAATATAAAGCCCTGAAAACCCAAGAGGCCCAGAGAGGAACGGCGCTTTGGTCACTGAGAGACAGGAGAGATGGACCCAAGGTGTTTAAACAACTAATCTCTTTATGTCCTCAGTAGCAGAACTGCACTTGTTATTGAGAAGGGGCTCATTAGTGACCAGCAGTGTCGGGGTCCGCGCTGCCCCAGTGTGTGGACAGTGCGATGAATAACGACCAAGTCTGAGTCTACACGAGAACCACAACTATAGAAAATGGGATATAGGACAGTGGAGTGAGAGGACAGAGAGGAGAGCGAGGACAGAGTGGACAGAGGACAGAGAGGAGAGAAAGAGAGAGAAAGACAGAGGACAGAGTGGACATTGGAAAGAGAGGACAGAGGAGGGAAAGAGAGAGAAAGAGAGAAAGCGGAGGATCCCCCAGGCAGATCCATCAATCAAGCCATAAAAAAGACATTAATTGATACAGACAAGAAAAACTGATTGATGAACGAGTGTGCGACTCACTGATGTGTGCGGGGTTGAAGAATACCACGTCAGACCGGGCTGAGCCCAGCTGGTTCCAGGCGCTGACCCACACCTCCAGATTGCTGTGGCTCACATAGGCGGAGCGGTCAATCAGCACTCGGACTGAGCCAGGCTGCAACGGCATCACCTTGGGACTGCCAACGACACGCTGACACTGACACTCTGACACTGACACACACACCTGTACATATTGACACTCTGACACAGACTGATACTGACACATTGACACACACACCTGTACACACTGACACTCTGACACAGACTGATACTGACACACTGACACACACACACACACTGCAGACACCTGCACACACACATTTGTACACACTGGCACACACCTGTACATACACGCACACACACACAGACACGCGTACACAGCTGTCTGGCAGTACTGACCTTTCTTGCCTAGTGCTCGTCAGGTACAGGCTGAGACTGGCGGGCGGGGTGGCGGGGGGGTCAGGCTCCCAGGAGCAGATGATGTTGTCACTGTCATGGGGGATCACACACTCCGGGGAGGGCGGTGGGGATGGGGGGGCTGCAGGGCAGAGGGAGGAAAGAGGGAGAGAGAGAAGAAAGGAGAGGTGAAGGAGCAGAGGGAGAGAGGGATGAAGGAGGAGAAATTAAACAGGATGGATACATGAGAATGAGTAAGTGTGTGTCAGTGTGTACAGGTGTGTGTGTCAGTGTGTCAGTCTGTGTCAGAGTGTCAGTGTGCTCTCGATGTTCTCGACTTGGTTTGATCATCAATTGTTGTATTTAGCCCCATTCTCACAGAAACTGTTGCAGTGTATTCCATGGCATTCTGTCGCTGGAAAGGTCGGTGTGAAAGGGTCGGCGTATTGACACCAGGAATTGTACACCCCGCGACCTGGTCAAGATGCCAGCAAATTTACAGCACAGCTCCGTGTGAACAGAGCAGGACAGGAATGCCGGGATGCTCATTCTCGTTTCACTGGATCTCTGACCGCTGAGTCCAGTGACCACACTGCAAAAACACACGACCTCACAGCCTGATGACCCGAGCATAGCGCAAATTTGCCAGCATTCAACGTCCGTGTGAATGGGGATGCAACCGCTGGCTGCTTTAGCTGGTGTTTGAGTGAAAGGGGCTTTAGACAATATAAAGTGATTCAATTATGCTTGTATGTTTTACTTTTAAGAGACTGCCTCCTTGTCAGAGTGCAAGTTACACATGAATGTAGTAAACAGGCTGCGGGCTTTGAAACACACTACCATGCTGTAAACAAGGGGGTTGTGTCTTATCTGTGTCACACTGTTTGAAAGCCTACTTTACGCCACAGTGCAGACCGGCGCCAGGTTTGACATCCATCTTGACATCTTTCTGTTTTACTCTTTGCTGCTCTGGGTGGTTGAGGGTGTTTACAATAACTGAAGCTGCTCTGTTCCTCCTGCGATCAGGAGTTTTTGTAATGAATGCACTCGGCCTAACCACAAGCCCGAGTGACGGCTGCTGGTCCACTTCCGTCTCTGAGTGGGGAGAAAGCTCTGCGTACCCGGGGGGTGACTGTGGCGCCACAGAGCACCGTTGCAATCAGGAGACCTGGGCGCTGGCTGGACCTCAGGGTGACACAGTGCAGGGTGTGGACCAGAATCAGCTACAGTCGGATCAGAGCCACTTTAGGTCTGAGCAGTGTAAACGAAGTCTGTGTATCTGTGTGTGTGTGTGTGTGTGTCTCATTGTGCAAGTGTAAAGGTGAGAGGAAGCTCAGTGCATCTTCCCAGAACTGTGACCACATCCTGTACAGAGAGACTCAGAGAGACTCGTTTTTAACTGTCTTTGTACTTTTATATCTCATTGTATGTGTTCTATTCTCTCTGCTGTAGCTGTTGTCAATGCTTTGGCGGCTCTGGGGTAAACTTGTCACACTAATAAAGCTTGTTTTGAATTTGAGAGAGAGATGGGAGAGAGAGGGAGAGCGAGAGGCTAAGGTTTGACTGAAAAAAAAACTATGAAACCCAGAAACCCCCTTCTCTCTTCCACCCTGACTGTTAAGAATGAAACTGCCCCTCACTATATCTTGTGTTTCCTCTTCCTCCTGTGAACGATACTCTTCTTGAGGGCACTGCTCTCGCTGTGCAAAACCTCAGTAACCCTGGACAAGGGCTTCTGCTAAGAAATAAATAATAAATAATAATAATACAAATAATCACAATTATTTAAGTGTGTCTCTTTGTCTCATTCTCTCTCTCTCTCTCTCTCTCTCTCTCTATATATATATATATATGTATATATATATATATATATATATATATATATATATATACCGATCAGCCATAACATTATGACCACCTGCCTAATATTGTGTAGGTCCCCCCTTAGCTGCCAAAACAGCCCTGACCCATCGAGGCATGGACTCCACTAGACCTCTGAAGGTGTGCTGTGGTATCTGGCACCAAGACGTTAGCAGCAGATCCTTTAAGTCGTGTAAGTTGCGAGGTGGGGCCTCCATGGATCGGACTTGTTAGTCCAGCACATCCCACAGATGCTCGATTGGATTGAGATCAATCAAGTCAACACCTTGAACTCGTGATCCATCAGACCAGGCCACCTTCTTCCATTGCTCCGTGGTCCAGTTCTGATGCTCACGTGCCCATTGTAGGCGCTTTCGGCAGTGGACAGGGGTCAGCATGGGCACCCTGACTGGTCTGCGGCTACGCAGCCCCATACGCAACAAACTGCGATGCACTGTGTGTTCTGACACCTTTCTATCAGAACCAGCATTCACTTTCTCAGCAATTTGAGCTACAGTAGCTCGTCTGTTGGATCGGACCACAGCCGGGCCAGCCTTCGCTCCCCACGTGCATCAATGAGCCTTGGCCGCCCATGACCCTTGTCGCCGGTTCACCGCTTTTCCTTCCTTGGACCACTTTTGATAGGTACTGACCACTGCAGACCGGGAACACCCCACAAGAGCTTCAGTTTTGGAGATGCTCTGACCCAGTCGTCTAGCCATCACAATTTGGCCCGTGTCAAAGTCGCTCAGATCCTTACGCTGCACATTATTCCTGCTTCTAACACATCAACTTTGAGGACAAAATGTTCACTTGCTGCCTAATATATCCCACCCACTGACATTATCGAGATTATCAGTGTTATTCACTTCACCTGTCAGTGCTCATAATGTTATGGCTGATCGGTGTATATATATACAGCGTACAGTGGTGTAGCAAACATTTTCTTTTTGTAATACTATTGCAAATAGATTTTCCTAGTGAAAGAACTAAATGTACAATTCTCATTAATGAGGAGCTGGGGGAAAGATAAATAAAACTTAATGATGTCACCATGATGTCATACTCACAGCCAGCCTCCATCATGACATCACAGGAGGAATGGGCAGTGGCGCAGGTGACCTCGCAGCGAATCAGCAACCTGGAAGCCTGGGAGGCGGGGACTGTGAAGTTTGTGATGCCAGGGTGGGTGTGGCTCTGTGGTGGGAGGGTCTGGCCATCCACCGTTAGCTGCAGTGGTTGGGTGATGCAGCTGGGGGGGAGGGGTCCCTCCTGCAACTGACACGCCCCAGATACATTGTGACCCCGGTGGAAATACTGCCCCCACAGGCAGAGCACCTTTACTGCAGGGACTGAGAGAGAGAGAGAGAGAGAGAGAGAGAGAGAGAGAGAGAGAGAGAGAGTGTCACTTACCAACTGGACTCCTCTATTACAGACCAACAGACACAGAGAGACATACACAGAGACACACAGAAAGACACAAATACACACAGAGACACACACAGAGACATAGAGACACACAAAGAGACACACAGAGTGACACAGAGACACAAAGACACAGAGAGACACACAGAGACACACAGAGACACAGACACAGAGAGACACAGAGACAGAGAGACACACAGAGACACAGAGACAGAGAGACTCACACAGAGACACAGAGAGACACAGAGACAGAGAGACACACAGAGACACAGAAAGAGACATACAGAGACACACAGAGAGACACACACAGAGACATAGAGACAAATAGAAAGACACAAAGACAAACAGAGACACACAGAGAGACACAGTGAGACAGACACACAGAGACACAGGAAGGGAGAAATGCATTGTCTGTTTGTCTGTGCGTCTGTCTGTCCTCTGCCCTCTGTACACAGCGCAAACAGCCAGAGGGGAGAGCTGCATTGACCTTTAATCTTTGACAATGTGACCCTTGACCTCACCCAAGCGGGGCTGCCCAGCCAGCAGCAGCAGCAGCAGCAGCAATGCGGCGTCTCTCCAGATACTCTTCCTCATCGCCCCCAGCAACACCTGCAAGACACACAGCCTTAGTCCCAGAGCGTTGACGTACCGGAGGCACAAGGGTGTCACACCAGGTGACACTTCTGAGAACACCAGTGTCCACACAAAGCCGGAAATACACAAGAAGCAGGATGCCGTAAGCGTTGTGACATCTGTGACACACAGGGCTTTTTTGTTGTAGCACCGTATTGAATTTCACCAGCAGTGCAGCTGAGACAGGAAGGTTCACGTGTGCGTTCACCCACGGGTCTGTGGTGCGACACAGCCGCAACAGCCCACGATTCAAACCTGTACACATTTTACAAACCTTTACAAACATAATAAACAGCTACTAGGCTGCTGTTCCCCATATGTGCTAATTTTACTATCATTACTTAATACTATCACTACTATCACAACATCCTAACCTAAGAATGATTAGAGCACCGAACACATGGCTGTGAATCAGTTCAATGCAATGGGTGTGACATCTCTGAGGGCATTAAAAGATCGACAAGTGCACATAAGACGTTTTTTACTGTTACTTGCTTCATTTATGTGTGCATGTTTTCATTCACGTATTTATTGTAGCAGCCATGCTCTGGTCCCATTAAAGCAGGTCGGCAACCTGCGTGAATCAAATAATTTGAGCTGTCAAATACCTGGACACAAGACTATGGACTCAAATGAGTGCCATAAGTAACACATTCAAAATAAAAGATATTGTAAACAAAAAAATAAAGTTGAGAAAAAATTGATGTCGAGATCAAAAATAAAACAATCGAAATCAATATGTATAGAATTGTAAACAAAAATAATCCTGCCAGCATATGGAAGCTTTCTAGTGCCCAAATACAAAAACACAGGATGTTGCGGTTATGCCATAATGAAATACAACGTACACGTTGTTAAACAATACAAACTTATTTTTGTGTTTCATACCTGCTGAATTGCTTTACAGCATTGCAGTATTGTAATGCCACAATTCAGTGTAATGCTAATGATTTACATTGCTTGGGCAGTGAATGAATGAAATCTCAACCCACATGGCATTGCAGCGCATCAGTTTTTTGTTGCACACGACGGTTCGGCGCGAAGAGACACAATTAAATACGATACGGGGCGGGGCCTGATCCGATTATCATACGGTGCGGGTTGTGGGCGTGGCTGACCCGGAGTTGAACTGATAGGTAAAACAAAAAACTGACGCCCTGCAATGTGATGTGTGTATTGCATTTAATTCAGTCACTACTATCGCTGCTTTAAGCAATGCAAAGCATTAGGATTACATTGAATTGTAGCATTAAAATACTATAAAGCAATTCAGCAGGGATAAAACACAACACATTCGCAACATCCTGTAAAGGAATACGCCGATCATTTTTCTATTTCAACACATGTTTTGTATTTTGGCAATAGAGAGCTTCCATACCAGCATGCCTGTGGCTCTGCGTTATTCTGCTCAACTGTTTCTCTATCCGCGATCTTTACAGCAAAGTGTTGTGCAATATAATAGAAATGAAAAACAAAAGTGTTTTAACAAGTTTTGCTGTTTGGAAGTTTTGTTTAATGCACAGAAGACCCCCCAAAAGCTAAATGTAAATGTACAACTGAGAATATCACAGAGGAAAAAGCATTTTCCGGGATCATTTAACCAACAAAGTTTACATTATGCGTTATTTATTCGTTTCTTTTTTTTGTTCAATTGCATAGGACTGAAAGCAGCGAACTGGAGATGATCCCTTTAATATGCAGCTCCGTCTACTCGGCGAGTTCGTCGCAATTGAGCCATTACAATAATAATAATAATAATAATAATAATAATAATAATAATAATACTTTTACACCGATTCGCAATTTCCGACCATTTTCCCTTATTGAATAAAATACAAATTAAAGTTAACATGCGTAGTAAGGTGTTTACTTGAAGGGTAACATGTTTCATGCAAGTAAAATCAATACAAACCGTGTGCTTGTAAAAAATCAATAAAAACATGATTACTGTTAGAGATTTTAAACTTATTTTAAACTACAATTACCTGTAAAAAATAATAATCATAATAATAATAGGATTGCATTCTATCTATACACTAGTAGCTAATGTGACGTCATCGATTCTTACCCACAATGCACTCTGATTTCGCGGGTACATACGTTGTACACTCTCCGACCCCTATTTCCCAGAATGCAACGCGGAGACGGCGGCAGAGTACACAAATAAATTGCAAATGGCGGATGAAAAATATGAAAAATAAAAAATACATAAACATTACAAGTTTAATTATTTGATTTATCATTTATGTAATAATCATAAGAAATTAACAGTTATGAAAAAAATAATTGTATTATGATTAAAAAAATGTTAATGCAAAAATGAAACTATATTGTAGCGATCTCGAGGCTCGCTAGAGGCCTGGGTAAGATCGCTGCATTGTGGCGGGAGAACCCCCGAGTCGGTACAATATATATATATATATATATATATATATATATATATATATATATATATATAAACTATATAAAGATTACAGAAATGATAATATTCATGAGGCCACAGAGGTGAAATGGTCAAATGTCTGCGACACTTCCCGAGTGCTCTCTGACGCAGGGAATTGACGTCAGCGTCTGAAATCGCTGGCTCATTTCGTTCCTCACTGCTGAGATAGAGAATAAGTGAAGAAGTGGGCGATTTCAGACACATGGATACACTACTTACTTAATGTGACAAATCGCCGGCGAGCTTTGTGACGTTAAACCGATTTACACTTCTGCGTAGGTACGCGTACGCGTCTATACTTAGCGACGCAGAGCAGGGGTTTCTGGGTACGCGCAGCCGCAGAGGAGCCGACGCCACTCAACAGCGCGTCTCTACGGGCGTCGCAGACGGTCACAGTGTCTGTCAACACACTCGCACGTATAGGGGGCAGTGTCACATTAACACATCGCAATCTACATACACAAACACTAAACCCGTTTTCTATGGTGCACCTACGATTGTGTGGATGTAAATGAACACATACTGTTAATGACATATTACTGAAACTACACGCACACACATGTAAATTGCATCCTGTATGTGCAGATCTTTATTGTCTTCAAGTTTCTAACTGTGGAATTCAAGCTCGATCACATTGCAAACCTGGGTCTCTGGATCAATGCCCTGATCAGTCACGGTTGATCAGGATGCTAATTGTCCATTCTGTCCACGGAAAGCAAAGCACATTTTACCTTTCGTCCAAAATTGCCAAGCACGAAATACGTGGGCGTTTCTTGGGATAAAATGTGAATTATGTTCACGAAATGTGCAGTTCGAGGGACTAAATACTCATTATGTGGACAAATGCGTGTTGTGGATGCATTTTAAGTACTTTCTTATGTCACACATGGTTCCTCTGCTGCGGCGCTACTGACACATCGCACTCCGGCCGCACTCTCAGAATGTCCTGCTCAGCCAATCAGCGCTGGCCTGACGCGCAGACGCAGAGACGCGCTGTTGAGATCTCGGACGAGTGGCGTCGGCGCGTCGGCTGCGTTTACCCACAAACCCCTGCTCTGCGTCGCTACGCACAAACGCATACGCGTACCTACGCAGAAGTATGGAGGGTGATCAGTTCCAAAATTAAGATGAATGTGATTATGAACATGAAGATGATTATGAAGATGATAATGAACATGAACATGAACATGATTATTAACATGATTATTAACATGATTATGAAGAGGAACATGAAGAGGATTATGAAGATGAAGATTATTATGAGCTCTGGATAGGACAATACGCGCACTGGTCCCGCCCACCAGCTCTAATTGACAGAGTTCAATGTTTTGTCACATTGAAAAAAAAAAGAAATACAAGAGACGCTACGAAATGTAGAAGCGCATTGAGACAAACGGGAAATAAATATATACATGTTGAAACTAATGAATGTATAAATAAATGTTGAAACAAACAAATAAATAGATCATCCTAAAAAACATCATCCATACATCATAATTCGGACTCAGTGATGATGAAGATGAAAAAAAGAAAGTAGAAAAGTGGTCGGAAGTCAGACGGAGAGCGATGGCGGACAGTCGTGTTTCAATAGTTTCCATATTGTATTTTGTTTGTTTTTATTCGGGAATATTTACATAGACAAATCTACTCGCTCACAGGGTATCTATAGATAAAGGGAGGTGTTAAATGAAGTCCTACATTTTACTGTATTGCATTAACTTTAGGCTTTATACAATGTATTGTGGAACACATATATATATATACATATAGGAAGACTATATTCATAGCATAAACTCGGGGGTTCCGGCCACGGCGGGGACTCGAACCCAGTTCTCACGTCACAATGCAGAGCCACCGCACCGCCTTCAGCGAGGCTCCACAGCGCTGCACTATAGCAGTTAAGGCGCACGACTGTGATACTGGTATTTTTGGGGTCCGAATTATGATGTTTTTTAGGTGTATATATTTTAAATGGAGGACTATCCAAACTGAAATATTAAATAATTACACAGAGAAAATAAATACACTATTAAACAAATACATGGACATTTAGGCATTTATATTTATTTATTCATCTATTTATTTGTTTGTTTATTTAAACATTTATTTATACATTAATTAGTTTCAACATGTATATACACTCACCTAAAGGATTATTAGGAACACCTGTTCAATTTCTCATTAATGCAATTATCTAACCAACCAATCACATGGCAGTTGCTTCAATGCATTTAGGGGTGTGGTCCTGGTCAAGACAATCTCCTGAACTCCAAACTGAATGTCTGAATGGGAAAGAAAGGTGATTTAAGCAATTTTGAGCGTGGCATGGTTGTTGGTGCCAGACGGGCCGGTCTGAGTATTTCACAATCTGCTCAGTTACTGGGATTTTCACGCACAACCATTTCTAGGGTTTACAAAGAATGGTGTGAAAAGGGAAAAACATCCAGTATGTGGCAGTCCTGTGGGCGAAAATGCCTTGTTGATGCTAGAGGTCAGAGCAGAATGGGCCGACTGATTCAAGCTGATAGAAGAGCAACTTTGACTGAAATAACCACTCGTTACAACCGAGGTATGCAGCAAAGCATTTGTGAAGCCACAACACGTACAACCTTGAGGCGGATGGGCTACAACAGCAGAAGACCCCACCGGGTACCACTCATCTCCACTACAAATAGGAAAAAGAGGCTACAATTTGCACAAGCTCACCAAAATTGGACAGTTGAAGACTGGAAAAATGTTGCCTGGTCTGATGAGTCTCGATTTCTGATGAGACATTCAGATGGTAGAATCAGAATTTGGCGTAAACAGAATGAGAACATGGATCCATCATGCCTTGTTACCACTGTGCAGGCTGGTGGTGGTGGTGTAATGGTGTGGGGGATGTTTTCTTGGCACACTTTAGGCCCCTTAGTGCCAATTGGGCATCGTTTAAATGCCACGGCCTACCTGAGCATTGTTTCTGACCATGTCCATCCCTTTATGACCACCATGTACCCATCCTCTGATGGCTACTTCCAGCAGGATAATGCACCATGTCACAAAGGTCGAATCATTTCAAATTGGTTTCTTGAACATGACAATGAGTTCACTGTACTAAACTGGCCCCCACAGTCACCAGATCTCAACCCAATAGAGCATCTTTGGGATGTGGTGGAACGGGAGCTTCGTGCCCTGGATGTGCATCCCACAAATCTCCATCAACTGCAAGATGCTATCCTATCAATATGGGCCAACATTTCTAAAGAATGCTTTCAGCACCTTGTTGAATCAATGCCACGTAGAATTAAGGCAATTCTGAAGGCGAAAGGGGGTCAAACACAGTATTAGTATGGTGTTCCTAATAATCCTTTAGGTGAGTGTATTTAGTTCCTGTTTGTCTCTTTGCTATTCACATTTCTCAGTGCGCTTCTACATTTCGTAGCGTCTCTTGTATTTTTCTTTTTCAATGTGATAAAACATTGAATTCTGTCAATCAGAGCGAGTGGGCAGTAGCCAGTGCGCTTATTGTCCTATCCGGTGCTCATAATCATCTTCATGTTCCTAATCACGTTCATCTTAATATTGATCACCCTCCATACAGAAGTGTAACTCGACTGTACGGGCCTGGACATGTGCAGAGGTCTCACAAAACTATTGGGCGCCGTTTGTGTCATTCATAATTTTGTGGACACATTCTGTCCCTCGAAATGCACATTTCGTGCAAATAATTCACATTTTGTCCCACGAAAAGCACATTTCTTTCGTGCTCTGCAATTTTGTTGATGAAAAGTAAAACGTACTTTGCCTTCCATGGACAGAATGAACAGTCGAGTATGCATTATGTCCATGACATGATGTAAGGGAAAATACATTTTGGGCACCAGTCAACCTGCCGCCAGCCCTACACCTGATACAAAATAATTAGCATTCATGATCAAACAGTGGGACGCCGAATGTAAAACAGCGCACACTTTTTCGACTGTCTTTTTTTCACAAATTTAACTATTTTGTTTATTTAAATAAATGCTAAATCTCCGTTTTTGAAAAATAAATATTTATCGTTTGAATAAGTATTTAACTAACTAGTCACAAAATAAATATATAGTTTTTAAATAAATATTTAGTCTAAATATAAATGTTAAATATAAATGTTAAATATAAATATAAATGTTAAATATAAATATAAATGTTAAATGTAAAAGATAAATATAAATGTTAAATATAAATGTTAAATGTAAAAGTTAAACGAGTTTGCAACGAGATCAAGACTGAATTCCAAACGAAAGTTTGAAACTTGCCGAGCCGATCAGGACAGGCAATACAGGCAAATGTAATACAATAAAGTATAAATCAGGTTTTAGGAGTAAGTGCAGATTTCCGCAGGTCTGCAGAATCCCACCGCTCCCATTGGGACGTTTGGGAAATGAGCCAACCACTGCATTAAAGTCTCATGTCCCCCCGTTATGAAAAGCTGGAGTCGTGGGTGGTGTCTCTGTGTGTGTGTGTGTCTCTCTCCACACACATATTCAATATTATTTACAAGTTGCCACAGAAAGTACAGGTGAGAGGCAGCTATCTTGTTGTGTTCCTAGTTTCAGACCAGTCTTAGCATTGCTCATTTTGTTTTAAGTTTGACTTAATTGCAGTTAATCTTGTCTGTAGTTTGCTTAAATTGAACTCAATTCAGTTCAGCTGCTGATTTGGTGAAAGTAAATAATTTGAAGGAAAGGTGACCTAGTTAAGGACTAGCAGGATTTATTTTCCTGGTGGAGCCAGTTAGGTGTGAACAGGGGGCAGGTGGACAAAAACTACTTAAAACAGCTGTTGAGAAAGAGCGGCGCTGTTTCCCGGTATCAAAAATTCAAGGAGTTGACTAGGGAACAGAAACCAAGAGACTTAAAAAATAAAATAAAAACTTTAACATTGAGAAGCATGTGGCCACTACAGTGTCAGGTTTGCACAATGATTGCCTTCCTGGAGGAACTCATCTAAGAAGATTTCAACTGTGAACGTTGTCAGCATGTTGAAATCCTAGAGATCAATGTTCGTGATGTTGAGGCTCAGCTTGTTGATCTGCACTGTATTAGTGATGTAGAAGAATTGGTCAATCAGCCCATGAGAGAGATGGTGTGCAGCCAAAACCTAGGAGAGTTGAGACCTTAGAGCAGGACAGCGTGGAGAACTGCTGGGTTACAGTAGGTCGTAACCGCAGAACAGGGCGTGCACAACCCCTAGAGACACCCCAAGAGCCAGAATTGCCCAATAGGTTCCAACTGCTGGACACCGAGTTGGACAGTGACAGCTCAGAGGGTGATGGGGGGGCAGTTGAGCACCATGGTGCCCACTCCCCAGAGAAGAGGGAGGTAGTTATAGTAGGAGACTCGATTCTTAGAGGTGTAGATCACACAGTGTGTTCTAGTGATAAGGAGACCTGCATGGTATCTTGCCTGCCTGGAGCTCAGGTTGCAGATCTCCCTAAACTAGTAGACGGGCTACTGGCCAAAGCCGGGGGGAATCCACTGGTCAATGTCCACATTGGAACCAATGACATAGGAAAAGGAAAGGTAGAGGTTGTGCAAGACAAATTTAAAGAGTGAGGAAAGAAACTAAAGAGCAGAACCTCCACAGTAGTTTTCTCTGAAATACTTCTGGTACCACATGCCAGGCCAGGGAGACAGGCTGAGATTAGAAAGTTTAACACGTGGTTGAAAGCTTGGTGTAGGGAAGAGGGGTTTAGGTTTATGGAGCATTGGTGTTTCTTCTGGGATAGATGTAGACCATCCGGTTTGTACAGGTCCCATCTAAACAGAAGGGGGGCTAATGCATTGGGAGAGCGTATGTGCAGAGAAATTGAGAATCTTTTAATCTAGGGACCAGGGGGGCAGGGAGCTCTGACAATGGTAGATGTTCCTCTAAGGAAAGAAAACCAAGGGAAACTGCTAGTAGGAAAGTCCTGAAATGTTTGTACCTCAATGCCAGGAGTATAAGGAACAAGATGTTAGACCTGGAAGCCACAGTGCTGGCGTGTGACTATGATGTTGTAGGAGTGACAGAAACATGACTTACAGAAAATGATGGGGATGAATACAAGTTGAATGGATAAACACAGTTTAAGAGAGACAGGCAAAATCGAAGAGGTTGTGGGGTAGCATTATATGTCAGAAATTACATTAAGGCAGAAGAACTCAAATTAGATCCTGCTGATGAAACAGAATCATTGTGGGTTAAACCCAGGGGTTAAGCCTCCAGAGGTCATCATCTCCAGAATATGAACCGTTACTCACATTTCCCAGCACCAAGCATCAACTCTCTGCTCCCATTTGACAAACACTACACATTCCAGTGCCCTGCTTTCCTCTTGTCTGTACTTAAACCCCCTGTTACTTACATTCAATGCTAAGTCGTTAGTTTCTGCACTGCATGTTTAAGCATTATTCCTGGTTCTTGATCTCCTGTTTACTGACCCTCATTTGCCTTCCCGTGTTTGCTTCCTGGATTTCCCTTTACTGACATGTATGCTCAATTGACTGACCTTCTGCTTTGTGACCCCGACCACGTCTCTTGCCTTGCCTTTATTGCACTGTTTGCCCATTCCCGACCCAAGTCTCTTCCTGCACCTGAGTTCTATACTGCACTGGCTCTCTGTGAAGTCAAGTCTGACACTTACTAATTTATTCAAGTTTTTGAACATGCAACTGCAGCTATGGATCATGTGAAAGCATATGACATGACAGATGTTCAGAAAGCTTTTGATAAGGTTCCTCACCAAAGACTGATCCTCAGATTGGAAGCTGTAGCCATTCAGGGTAATGTAAGTAGATGGATTATGAACTGGTTGATGTCTAGGAAACAGAGGGTGTCGATTAGAGGAGTCGCTTCTAACTGGAGTGAGGTTGTTAGTGGAGTTCCACAGGGATCAGTACTAGGGCCTGTGCTTTTTCTAATCTATATTAATGATCTGGACTCTGGGATAGTTAGCAAACTTGTCAAATTTGCAGATGATACTAAAATTGGCGGCTCAGCAGATACAATCTTGGCAGCACAGGCTATTCAGAGGGACTTAGATAATATTCAGTTCTGGGCGACACCTGGCAGATGAAATTCAATGTGGACAAGTGCAAGGTAATACATGCAGGTAACTAAAATGTCCACTATAATGACACTATGGGAGGAATAGAACTGGATGAAGTAACGCATGAGAAAGACCTAGGAGTCTACGTGGACTCCTCACTTTCTCCATCCAAACAATGTGGGGAAGCAATAAAAAAGGCAAACACAATGTTAGGGTATATTGTCAAAAGTGTAGAATTGAGAACAAGGGCAGTGATGTTCAGACTGTGCAATGCACTAGTTAGAGCTCATCTGGATACTGTGGACAGTTCTGGGCTCCACACTTCAAGAAAGATATCGCTGCTCTAGAGACAGTTCAGAGGAGAGCAACCAGACTTATTCCAGGTCTGAAGGGAATGTCCTACTGAGAGACTGAGGACCTGAACCTTTTCACCCTGGAACAGAGGAGACTACGTGGGGACTTGATCCAAGTCTTCAAAATCATGAAAGGCATCGACCACATCAAACGAGAGGAGCTTTTCCAGATCAGCAGGGACACACGCACCCGGGGACACAAATGGAAATTGGGCTTCAAGGCATTCAAGACAGAAAACAGGAGACACTTCTTCACACAGAGAGGCGTCACAATCTGAACAAACTCCCCAGCGATGTGGCTGAAGAGACAATTTGGGAACATTCAAAAACAGACTGGATAGGATCCTTGATCACTTAGTTATTAATGGACACCAAACGAGCACGATGGGGCGAATGGCCTCCTCTCGACTGGACACTGTCTTATGTTCTGATACCAGTTACTGTTAAAAAATTGAATATTCTGCTCTGCATCCTTGCTCAACATATATATATATATATACACTCACCTAAAGGATTATTAGGAACACCATACTAATACTGTGTTTGACCCCCTTTCGCCTTCAGAACTGCCTTAATTCTACGTGGCATTGATTCAACAAGGTGCTGAAAGCATTCTTTAGAAATGTTGACCCATATTGATAGGATAGCATCTTGCAGTTGATGGAGATTTGTGGGATGCACATCCAGGGCACGAAGCTCCCGTTCCACCACATCCCAAAGATGCTCTATTGGGTTGAGATCTGGTGACTGTGGGGGCCAGTTTAGTACAGTGAACTCATTGTCATGTTCAAGAAACCAATTTGAAATGATTCGACCTTTGTGACATGGTGCATTATCCTGCTGGAAGTAGCCATCAGAGGATGGGTACATGGTGGTCATAAAGGGATGGACATGGTCAGAAACAATGCTCAGGTAGGCCGTGGCATTTAAACGATGCCCAATTGGCACTAAGGGGCCTAAAGTGTGCCAAGAAAACATCCCCCACACCATTACACCACCACCACCAGCCTGCACAGTGGTAACAAGGCATGATGGATCCATGTTCTCATTCTGTTTATGCCAAATTCTGACTCTACCATCTGAATGTCTCAACAGAAATCGAGACTCATCAGACCAGGCAGCATTTTTCCAGTCTTCAACTGTCCAATTTTGGTGAGCTTGTGCAAATTGTAGCCTCTTTTTCCTATTTGTAGTGGAGATGAGTGGTACCCGGTGGGGTCTTCTGCTGTTGTAGCCCATCCGCCTCAAGGTTGTACGTGTTGTGGCTTCACAAATGCTTTGCTGCATACCTCGGTTGTAACGAGTGGTTATTTCAGTCAAAGTTGCTCTTCTATCAGCTTGAATCAGTCGGCCCATTCTCCTCTGACCTCTAGCATCAACAAGGCATTTTCGCCCACAGGACTGCCGCATACTGGATGTTTTTCCCTTTTCACACCATTCTTTGTAAACCCTAGAAATGGTTGTGCGTGAAAATCCCAGTAACTGAGCAGATTGTGAAATACTCAGACCGGCCCGTCTGGCACCAACAACCATGCCACGCTCAAAATTGCTTAAATCACCTTTCTTTCCCATTCAGACATTCAGTTTGGAGTTCAGGAGATTGTCTTGACCAGGACCACACCCCTAAATGCATTGAAGCAACTGCCATGTGATTGGTTGGTTAGATAATTGCATTCATGAGAAATTGAACAGGTGTTCCTAATAATCCTTTAGGTGAGTGTATATATATATATATATATATATATATATATAGAGAGAGAGAGAAGAGGAAATGGTCTAAAACAAACAATAATAATAGTTTAATCACATCTACCTGTATTTCTGCATCTCCACACAGTAGCAGATCACATGGTACTAATTAGAAACATACAGCGACCACCAGATTTATTTATACCTGATGCAATGTAACACGTTTTAAAGACGATCAGTGTTAGATATCGCAAAAACATTTCAGTCCAGAGCGTACTGGATTTGAATGTTTAGGGTATGAATATTTATTAACTTCGATTTTGAACAAATACGCAAATATGCTGGAAACAAATATATTTTTATAAGTCCAATACTGAACATCTGACATCTGTCATTAATTTATACAACAAATACTGAATGTGTGCTTGCAATTATGTCGCTAAAGCCCACTGTAGCCTGTGAAGGATGTGAACAATTGTGGATGCAACTGTATCTGTAGTTATATTATTAGATCATAAGAAATAACTCTGTATGAGCCAAAATGGCGTCAGTTGCATCATCCAGACCGAGTATAGAGTGCCACGGATTACGCTGTCAGAAAATGAAATTAGACGTTTATGCAATATTATATACTGTACATGATGTGTATGTGTGTGTATTACATTTCTTATTCATTGGGTATGTCTGCCAAACAAATACAAAATACAATAAATCACTATGAGGTCTGTTTTGTAACGTTTTATACACATACAACATTTTGCACACATTATTATTAATACTTGCAAGTCATCTTGAGTTAAATCAACAAAATGACCAAGCATTACTAGTAATATTAATAATAATTGAGATACACCTATGCGTAAGACATTGATTTAATCGTGTTGTATAAATAATGTTAATGCTTCAAACTGTTGCTATCTCCAGGACTTTAAATATGTATTTGTCACAACTGTATTGAATCTAACCCACTCAAATATAGACTTTTCCTGGCTTCTGTGGTGTGCAGTTTGTGAACGACTCCTTTCCGGTTCAAGTCTATCTAACCCGTCCCGACTCGGTGTGCACGGGTGCGAGTCACTGGATCAGTGAGCGAAATTAATCGATTCACCGAACTGAGCCGAATCAAACTATTCGAGTCACTAAAAGAATCGAGCTGCCATCACTAGTGTGCTGCACACACCCCGGCACAACACACTGCGCTGCACACACCCCGGCACAACACACTGCCCAGTACACACCCCGGCACAACACGCTGCGCTGCACACACCCTGGCACAACACACTGCGCTGCACACACCCCGGCACAACACACTGCGCTGCACACACCCCGGCTCAACACACTGCCCAGTACACACCCCGGCACGACACACTGCGCTGCACACACCCCGGCACAACACACTGCGCTGCACACACCCCGGCACAACACACTGCCCAGTACACACCCCGGCACAACACGCTGCGCTGCACACACCCCGGCACAACACACTGCGCTGCACACACCCCGGCACAACACACTGCGCTGCACACACCCCGGCTCAACACACTGCCCAGTACACACCCCGGCACGACACACTGCGCTGCACACACCCCGGCACAACACACTGTGCTGCACACACCCCGGCACAACACACTGCCCAGTACACACCCCGGCACAACACACTGCGCTGCACACACCCCGGCACAACACACTGCCCAGTACACACCCCGGCACAACACACTGCGCTGCACACACCCCGGCACAACACACTGCGCTGCACACACCCCGGCACAACACACTGCCCAGTACACACCCCGGCACAACACACTGCGCTGCACACACCCCGGCACAACACACTGCGCTGCACACACCCCGGCACAACACACTGCCCAGTACACACCCCGGCACAACACACTGCGCTGCACACACCCCGGCACAACACACTGCCCAGTACACACCCCGGCACAACACACTGCGCTGCACACACCCCGGAACAACACACTGCGCTGCACACACCCCGGCACAACACACTGCCCAGTACACACCCCGGCACAACACACTGCGCTGCACACACCCCGGAACAACACACTGCGCTGCACACACCCCGGCACTGCCGGTACAGACTCGAAGCTGCTTCCGCACTCATTAAGGGGCTGTCGCTAAATTGCAAACTGTAGCTGAAGGGGTGAGGGGTGATCTAAGGGAAATCGTATTTACTGAAACGTTTTTACAGAGGTTTGACATAAGAAATATGAAAACTTTAAATAATTCGTGGGGGCCCGTGCCCCAATGACACGACGCCACTGTGTTTCTGGCATCCTATTTCCACAAGATGGGCTCAACCCCTCACCCTGAGTCTCTGCTTGTGTCTGTCTGGGTCCCTTCCTCTCCCTCATTCTCTCTGTCATGTATTGCTGGTCAGTGTTGCCAGTTGAGAAATATAATAATACATTTAAATTATAATCATAATCATCATCATAATAAAGCCCCTTCCTATCTTTTTGCCTCTCCCCTTTTCTCTCACATGAAAAATGAAGGAGTATAACTATAACACCAGGAGGAGTATACTATACTATAACACTAGGAGTTTTAATTCGGAAGCTTACCTGCAGTTTAGTCCTGCTTTCCTCCCTGTCTCTCTCTCTGTCTATTTGTCCCTGACTTTCTCTGTCTCCATCTCATTCTCTCTTGTCTTCTGTGTCTTTCAGAAATCACCTCTTCAAAGAAACACAGCGCCTACCGTCCACTGCCCCCCCGCCCTGTCTCTCTGTCTCTCTGACACATCAGAGCTTTTTTCAATATTACAACAGCAAGAGGTCAATAAAGGAGGAAGTGAAATGGATAAAGGGCAAAAATGAAAGTATCTTGGAAAACGAACAAGATGTGGCAAATGTTCTAAATTAGTATTTCCAACAGTACTTAAAGAAATGAGGGAAATTATTTATAGGCCGCTAACTCAAATATTCCAAATGACACTTAGAACAGGGGATGTGACAACTGACTGGAACACAGCAAATGTCAAACCAATCCACAAGAAAGGGGACAAAACTGAGCCAGGAAATTACAGACCAATCAGTCTCACCTGCATCACCTGTAAAATGTTGGAGAAAATTATTAGACAGAAATTAGAGGAGCATCTTAATGAAAACCATATTCTTGGAGATAGTCAACATGGGTTTAGACGAGGCAGATCATGTCTTACTAATTTATTAGAATTTTTTGAACATGCAACTGCAGCTGTAGATCATGTGAAAGCATATGATATGATATACTTAGATTTTCAAAAAGCTTTTGATAAGGTTCCACACCAAAGACTGATCCTCAGATTGGAAGCTGTAGGCATTCAGGGTAATGTAAGTAGATGGATTATGAACTGGTTGATGTCTAGGAAACAGAGGGTGTCGATTAGAGGAGTCACTTCTAACTGGAGTGAGGTTGTTAGTGGAGTTCCACAGGGATCAGTACTAGGGCCTTTGTCTGTGTCTCTGTCTCTGTCCCTGTCTGCGTCTCTGTCCCTGTCTATCTGTCTCTGTGTTCCTGTCTGTGTCTCTGTCTCTGTCCCTGTCTGTCCCTGTCTATGTTTCTGCCTGCCTGTCAGCATGTCACTCAGCCCTCAGCCTCTGATCCTCAATGTGGTTTTCAATGTGTGATGTGGTGAATAAAGTAACCAGCCTAAAACAATGAATTATGAATTGTTATTATTCAATTCATTATTACATATGAAAATACAAATCACATAGTACTGTTTAATTAATACTAATGGTTTGCTTGCTTGATCAATTAACTAATGGCATTTGATTTGCCTTTGCATGACAGTGTCAGCCTCCCTGGCGTGCCTGAGCGCTGTGTGGTGCATGTCAGGATATTATTAATGTGTTGTTCTTGTTGTTCTTATGTACAATTCCATCAGTAATTGGACACGATCAAAATGAAGTTTAATTTGCATAAGAAATCAGATGTAACTGATATTCAGATGTCTCCAGGGCAACACTTTGGCCATCATGTTGGACCCGTGCCACCCCTGTGTGTGTGTGAGTGTGTGTGTCAGTGTGCAGTGTGTCAGTGTGTATTACTGTGTTAGTGTGTGTGTCAGTATGTCAGTGTGTATGTCAGTGTGCAGTGTATTCGTGTGTTACTGTGTCGTGTGTGTGTTACTGTGTCAGTGTGTGTGTCAGTGTGCAGTGTGTTAGTGTGTTACTCTGTCAGTGTGTGTGTGTTACTGTGTCAGTGTGTATTACTGTGTTAGTGTGTGTGTCAGTGTGTTACTGTGTCAGTGTGTGTCAGTCAGTGTGTTACTGTGTGTTACTGTGTCAGTATATCAGTATGTCAGTGTGTCAATGTGTGTGTCAGTGTGCAGTGTATTAGTGTGTTACTGTATCGTGTGTGTGTTACTGTGCCAGTGTGTGTTACTGTGTCAGTGTGTGTGTCAGTGTGCAGTGTGTTAGTGTGTTACTCTGTCAGTGTGTGTGTTACTGTGTCAGTGTGTATTACTGTGTTAGTGTGTGTGTCAGTGTGTTACTGTGTCAGTGTGTGTCAGTCAGTGTGTTACTGTGTCAGTATATCAGCATGTCAGTGTGTCAATGTGTGTGTCAGTGTGCAGTGTATTAGTGTGTTACTGTATCGTGTGTGTGTTACTGTGTCAGTGTGTGTTACTGTGTCAGTGTGTGTGTCAGTGTGCAGTGTGTTAGTGTGTTACTCTGTCAGTGTGTGTGTTACTGTGTCAGTGTGTATTACTGTGTTAGTGTGTGTGTTACTGTGTCAGTCAGTGTGTTACTGTGTCAGTATATCAGTATGTCAGTGTGTCAATGTGTGTGTCAGTGTGCAGTGTATTAGTGTGTTACTGCATCGTGTGTGTGTTACTGTGTCAGTGTGTGTTACTGAGTCAGTGTGTGTGTTAGTGTGTTACTCTGTCAGTGTGTGTGTTACTGTGTCAGTGTGTATTACTGTGTTAGTGTGTGTGTCAGTGTGTTACTGTGTCAGTGTGTATTACTGTGTTAGTGTGTGTGTCAGTGTGTTACTGTGTGTTACTGTGTCAGTATGTCAGTGTGTGTGTCAGTGTGCAGTGTATTCGTGTGTTACTGTGTCGTGTGTGTGTTACTGTGTCAGTGTGTGTGTCAGTGTGCAGTGTGTTAGTGTGTTACTCTGTCAGTGTGTGTGTGTTACTGTGTCAGTGTGTATTACTGTGTTAGTGTGTGTGTCAGTGTGTTACTGTGTCAGTATGTCAGTGTGTGTGTCAGTGTGCAGTGTATTCGTGTGTTACTGTGTCGTGTGTGTGTTACTGTGTCAGTGTGTGTCAGTGTGCAGTGTGTTAGTGTGTTACTCTGTCAGTGTGTGTGTTACTGTGTCAGTGTGTATTACTGTGTTAGTGTGTGTGTCAGTGTGTTACTGTGTGTTACTGTGTCAGTATGTCAGTGTGTGTGTCAGTGTGCAGTGTATTCGTGTGTTACTGTGTCGTGTGTGTGTTACTGTGTCAGTGTGTGTGTCAGTGTGCAGTGTGTTAGTGTGTTACTCTGTCAGTGTGTGTGTTACTGTGTCAGTGTGTATTACTGTGTTAGTGTGTGTGTCAGTGTGTTACTGTGTCGTGTGTGTGTTACTGTGTCAGTGTGTATTACTGTGTTAGTGTGTGTGTCAGTGTGTTACTGTGTCGTGTGTGTGTTACTGTGTCAGTGTGTGTGTCAGTGTGCAGTGTGTTAGTGTGTTACTCTGTCAGTGTGTGTGTTACTGTGTCAGTGTGTATTACTGTGTTAGTGTGTGTGTCAGTGTGTTACTGTGTCGTGTGTGTGTTACTGTGTCAGTGTGTGTGTCAGTGTGCAGTGTGTTAGTGTGTTACTCTGTCAGTGTGTGTTACTGTGTCAGTGTGTATTACTGTGTTAGTGTGTGTGTCAGTATGTCAGTGTGTGTGTCAGTGTGCAGTGTATTCGTGTGTTACTGTGTCGTGTGTGTGTTACTGTGTCAGTGTGCAGTGTGTTAGTGTGTTACTCTGTCAGTGTGTGTGTTACTGTGTCAGTGTGTATTACTGTGTTAGTGTGTGTGTCAGTGTGTTACTGTGTGTTACTGTGTCAGTATGTCAGTGTGTGTGTCAGTGTGCAGTGTGTTACTCTGTCAGTGTGTGTGTTACTGTGTCAGTGTGTATTACTGTGTTAGTGTGTGTGTCAGTGTGTTACTGTGTGTTACTGTGTCAGTATGTCAGTGTGTGTGTCAGTGTGCAGTGTATTCGTGTGTTACTGTGTCGTGTGTGTGTTACTGTGTCAGTGTGTGTGTCAGTGTGCAGTGTGTTAGTGTGTTACTCTGTCAGTGTGTGTGTTACTGTGTCAGTGTGTATTACTGTGTTAGTGTGTGTGTCAGTGTGTTACTGTGTCGTGTGTGTGTTACTGTGTCAGTGTGTATTACTGTGTTAGTGTGTGTGTCAGTGTGTTACTGTGTCGTGTGTGTGTTACTGTGTCAGTGTGTGTGTCAGTGTGCAGTGTGTTAGTGTGTTACTGTATCGTGTGTGTGTTACTGTGTCAGTGTGTGTTACTGTGTCAGTGTGTGTGTCAGTGTGCAGTGTGTTAGTGTGTTACTCTGTCAGTGTGTGTGTTACTGTGTCAGTGTGTATTACTGTGTTAGTGTGTGTGTTACTGTGTCAGTCAGTGTGTTACTGTGTCAGTATATCAGTATGTCAGTGTGTCAATGTGTGTGTCAGTGTGCAGTGTATTAGTGTGTTACTGCATCGTGTGTGTGTTACTGTGTCAGTGTGTGTTACTGAGTCAGTGTGTGTGTTAGTGTGTTACTCTGTCAGTGTGTGTGTTACTGTGTCAGTGTGTATTACTGTGTTAGTGTGTGTGTCAGTGTGTTACTGTGTCAGTGTGTATTACTGTGTTAGTGTGTGTGTCAGTGTGTTACTGTGTGTTACTGTGTCAGTATGTCAGTGTGTGTGTCAGTGTGCAGTGTGTTAGTGTGTTACTCTGTCAGTGTGTGTGTTACTGTGTCAGTGTGTATTACTGTGTTAGTGTGTGTGTCAGTGTGTTACTGTGTCGTGTGTGTGTTACTGTGTCAGTGTGTGTGTCAGTGTGCAGTGTGTTAGTGTGTTACTCTGTCAGTGTGTGTGTTACTGTGTCAGTGTGTATTACTGTGTTAGTGTGTGTGTCAGTATGTCAGTGTGTGTGTCAGTGTGCAGTGTATTCGTGTGTTACTGTGTCGTGTGTGTGTTACTGTGTCAGTGTGCAGTGTGTTAGTGTGTTACTCTGTCAGTGTGTGTGTTACTGTGTCAGTGTGTATTACTGTGTTAGTGTGTGTGTCAGTGTGTTACTGTGTGTTACTGTGTCAGTATGTCAGTGTGTGTGTCAGTGTGCAGTGTGTTACTCTGTCAGTGTGTGTGTTACTGTGTCAGTGTGTATTACTGTGTTAGTGTGTGTGTCAGTGTGTTACTGTGTCGTGTGTGTGTTACTGTGTCAGTGTGTATTACTGTGTTAGTGTGTGTGTCAGTGTGTTACTGTGTCGTGTGTGTGTTACTGTGTCAGTGTGTGTGTCAGTGTGCAGTGTGTTAGTGTGTTACTCTGTCAGTGTGTGTGTTACTGTGTCAGTGTGTATTACTGTGTTAGTGTGTGTGTCAGTGTGTTACTGTGTGTTACTGTGTCAGTATGTCAGTGTGTGTGTCAGTGTGCAGTGTGTTACTCTGTCAGTGTGTGTGTTACTGTGTCAGTGTGTATTACTGTGTTAGTGTGTGTGTCAGTGTGTTACTGTGTGTCAGTGTGCAGTGTATTCGTGTGTTACTGTGTCGTGTGTGTGTTACTGTGTCAGTGTGTGTGTCAGTGTGCAGTGTGTTACTCTGTCAGTGTGTGTGTTACTGTGTCAGTGTGTATTACTGTGTTAGTGTGTGTGTCAGTGTGTTACTGTGTCGTGTGTGTGTTACTGTGTCAGTGTGTATTACTGTGTTAGTGTGTGTGTCAGTGTGTTACTGTGTCGTGTGTGTGTTACTGTGTCAGTGTGTGTGTCAGTGTGCAGTGTGTTAGTGTGTTACTCTGTCAGTGTGTGTGTTACTGTGTCAGTGTGTATTACTGTGTTAGTGTGTGTGTCAGTGTGTTACTGTGTCGTGTGTGTGTTACTGTGTCAGTGTGTGTGTCAGTGTGCAGTGTGTTAGTGTGTTACTCTGTCAGTGTGTGTGTTACTGTGTCAGTGTGTATTACTGTGTTAGTGTGTGTGTCAGTATGTCAGTGTGTGTGTCAGTGTGCAGTGTATTCGTGTGTTACTGTGTCGTGTGTGTGTTACTGTGTCAGTGTGCAGTGTGTTAGTGTGTTACTCTGTCAGTGTGTGTGTTACTGTGTCAGTGTGTATTACTGTGTTAGTGTGTGTGTCAGTGTGTTACTGTGTGTTACTGTGTCAGTATGTCAGTGTGTGTGTCAGTGTGCAGTGTGTTACTCTGTCAGTGTGTGTGTTACTGTGTCAGTGTGTATTACTGTGTTAGTGTGTGTGTCAGTGTGTTACTGTGTGTTACTGTGTCAGTATGTCAGTGTGTGTGTCAGTGTGCAGTGTATTCGTGTGTTACTGTGTCGTGTGTGTGTTACTGTGTCGTGTGTGTGTTACTGTGGCAGTGTGTATTACTGTGTTAGTGTGTGTGTCAGTGTGTTACTGTGTCGTGTGTGTGTTACTGTGTCGTGTGTGTGTTACTGTGGCAGTGTGTATTACTGTGTTAGTGTGTGTGTCAGTGTGTTACTGTGTCGTGTGTGTGTTACTGTGTCAGTGTGTATTACTGTGTTAGTGTGTGTGTCAGTGTGTTACTGTGTCGTGTGTGTGTTACTGTGTCAGTGTGTATTACTGTGTTAGTGTGTGTGTCAGTGTGTTACTGTGTCGTGTGTGTGTTACTGTGTCAGTGTGCAGTGTGTTAGTGTGTTACTCTGTCAGTGTGTGTGTTACTGTGTCAGTGTGTATTACTGTGTTAGTGTGTGTGTCAGTGTGTTACTGTGTGTTACTGTGTCAGTATGTCAGTGTGTGTGTCAGTGTGCAGTGTGTTACTCTGTCAGTGTGTGTGTTACTGTGTCAGTGTGTATTACTGTGTTAGTGTGTGTGTCAGTGTGTTACTGTGTGTTACTGTGTCAGTATGTCAGTGTGTGTGTCAGTGTGCAGTGTATTCGTGTGTTACTGTGTCGTGTGTGTGTTACTGTGTCGTGTGTGTGTTACTGTGGCAGTGTGTATTACTGTGTTAGTGTGTGTGTCAGTGTGTTACTGTGTCGTGTGTGTGTTACTGTGTCGTGTGTGTGTTACTGTGGCAGTGTGTATTACTGTGTTAGTGTGTGTGTCAGTGTGTTACTGTGTCGTGTGTGTGTTACTGTGTCAGTGTGTATTACTGTGTTAGTGTGTGTGTCAGTGTGTTACTGTGTCGTGTGTGTGTTACTGTGTCAGTGTGTATTACTGTGTTAGTGTGTGTGTCAGTGTGTTACTGTGTCGTGTGTGTGTTACTGTGTCAGTGTGTCAATCAGTACTCACTGCTCTCGACACGGAAGCATCCGAGGCGCGCGGGACACGTGCAGCAGGACGGTGCCGATCTCTTGCTCTGCGCGGCTCCCGCAGCTCAGCTGCACAGCAAACACAGCTGCAGGGTGCAGAGACTGCGGACGGGCGACGGGACACTAACAGGCAACTAAACCCGCACCCGGAAGCAGCGCAGACGCGATGGCGGCGTGTCTCTGGTCTTTTCCTGTCAGTTCAAGAGCGCAACAGTCGCCACCGCTGTGCGTGCACAGCGCCGCTCCTCTCCGAGCATCGCAATCAAACCCGCTGCGTCTTTCCTGGTAGTACTGTAGTAGTGTGTGTGTGTGTACACTGATACTGTGACTTTATAAATAAAATGAACCAGTTTTGTACCGAGGTTTTACACCCAAATCATCCTAAAGTCCTACACACTGTTATTCTTGAGTAGTGTTACTGTGTTTATAGAAAAATACAATATACTGACTGTCTATTGTTTCATATTAATACAGCCCCCTAACATGCTAACTTGACAGGAAGGCTGTAAATGCAGAATGACCCCCCAGCACACAACCATCGAAACCCCAACACACTCAGAGCACAACTGAGACAGAGGAGGAAGACCTGACACACCTACACACAACACACTAACATACACACAGAAACACAGCAGGTAATGCAAAACCAGTGTTTATTAAAATACTGCAGAAACATCTCACACATACAGCATACAGCTCTGGAGCAGTGTGTCCTCAGTGCGTCCTCAGTGCGTCCTCAGCACAGGGAGCTGATCTCACTCTTGCTGCAGCCCCACTTGCAGCAGGCGTTGGAGAGGCCCACCACCACGTCCCGCCCCTTCCTGTCCGCGCTGCGCAGCACCTGCAGCACCTCCTCGGACAGGGCGGAGCGGGACGGCCTCTCGAACCCAAGCCCTGCACCCCCCGCACCGGCCCCGGCCGCAGCGCGACCCGTCCAGCCTGGGGCCTCCAACTCGGGCAGCTCAGCATAGGGAAGTCCGGGGATGGAATCTGGGCTCCAGCTGTCAGAGGCCTCTGGGACGTCAGGGGAGAAAGAGTCCAACGACAGATCAGCTGAAGAGAGAGAGGGGTGGAGGGATAGAGAGTGAGACGGATGTGTCAGTCAGTGTCAGTCAGTTTGTCAGTCAGTGAATCAGTGTGTCATTCAGTGTGTCAGTCACTTTGTTCAGTCGGTGTGTCATTAAGTCAGCGTGTCAGTCAGTGCGTCAGAGTGTCCTTGCTCACCGCTGCCCCTGGTGGTCCGTCTCCAGCGCGACCCCCCGCAGGTGAAGATGACCGCGCGGATGAACTCGCGGCCGCACAGCTTGACGCCGTACGAGGGCGGTGGGCGTTCGGAGCCCAGGGCCCCCCCCAGGGCCAGCCCCAGAACACAGAGCAGCAGCAGCGGTCTGGACATCACGGCCAGAGAGAGAGGGAGGACGGAGCTGGAGCGAGGGAACGAGTGCAGGAGAGGAATCGAGCAGCGGATCGGTGGTGAGTGATTCTCCCAGCACAGTGGAGGAGAGGAGCGCTGTGGTCCTCTCTGCCCTGCCTGCAGGCGTATTTATACCCCCGGAACGCCCAGCCAGGCACGACACGGAGCGAGAGAGCGAGGGGGAGATGGAGAGATAGTGGGGACAGCAGATAGCGCCAGAGAGACCTTTGCAGAGACGATGTCATGAGCAGGAGAGACGCAAGCAGAGAGGTGTCAGGAGCACTAATCTGATCACCAGTGACCTTTCCACACTGACACACACACACACACACACACACACAAACGTCAGGGTCAGAGATGTCCTCAATCTCTCTGTGTTCAGCATCATTGTCAGAACTATACACAATTGTATCTAGTGTGCACTAGAGTCCAGTATAGAGGGGTGTAGTTTTGTTTCAGATTTGGGGGGGTGCTGTCAATACTGGGGGGAGATGCGTCCCCTACGCCTATGGAGCTGAGCAATCAATACTGGGAGGGACAATTTAATGTTCCCCTCTGAACGTACAGCCCCCCATCCACTCCCAACCACACTACAGCACAAGACAGATAGACAGACAAACTGTATTAATCCTGTAAACAAACTCATTCGTCAGCCACAGCATAACACCACACCACACGATAAACACGAAATAACACAGTCCTACTGTAACAGCACTGTTACTACAACACAGTCCTACTGTAACAGCACTGTTACTACAACACAGCCCTACTGTAACAGCACCGTTACTACAACACAGCCCCCTACTGTAACAGCATTGTTACTACAACACAGTCCTACTGTAACAGCACCGTTACTACAACACAGCCCCCTACTGTAACAGCACTGTTACTACAACACAGCCCCCTACTGTAACAGCACCGTTACTACAACACAGCCCTACTATAACAGCACTGTTACTACAACACAGCCCCCTACTGTAACAGCACTGTTACTACAACACAGCCCTACTGTAACAGCACTGTTACTACAACACAGCCCTACTATAACAGCACCGTTACTACAACACAGCCCCCTACCGTAACAGCACCGTTACTACAACACAGCCCTACCGTAACAGCACCGTTACTACAACACAGCCCCCTACTGTAACAGCACAATTACTATAACACAGCCCTACAGTAACAGCACTGTTACTACAACACAGCTCTACCGTAACAGCACTGTTACTACAACACAGCCCCCTACTGTAACAGCACTGTTACTACAACACAGCCCCCTACTGTAACAGCACTGTGACTACAACACAGCCCCCTACTGTAACAGCACCGTTACTACAACACAGCCCCCTACTGTAACAGCACTGTTACTACAACACAGCCCCCTACTGTAACAGCACTGAGACTACAACACAGCCCCCTACTGTAACAGCACCGTTACTACAACACAGCCCCCTACTGTAACAGCACAATTACTATAACACAGCCCTACAGTAACAGCACTGTTACTACAACACAGCTCTACTGTAACAGCACCGTTACTACAACACAGCCCCCTACTGTAACAGCACTGTGACTACAACACAGCCCTACTGTAACAGCACTGTGACTACAACACAGCCCCCTACTGTAACAGCACTGTTACTACAACACAGCCCCCTACTGTAACAGCACTGTTACTACAGCCCCCTATAGTGACAGGAATGTTATATTGCAATATTGTTGCAACTGACCCCTATTGTAGCAGGACTGTCTCAAATTCAAATGTCGGTCAGTGTATTAGTCAGTCAGTCAGTCAGTCAGTGTGTCGGTCAGTGTATTAGTCAGTCAGTTGGTGTGTCAGACCTGTAGCGGGAAGTGTCCTTCTTTGCTCTGTACAGACGGCTGTTTTTGGGATTGGGGACTTGCTGATCGGCAAACACATGGGAAAGACTCCCCCACACGAGGAGACAAGTGCATTGAACACAGCAGAACACACTGCTGTGCCTTTCTTTTGGGAGCTGGAGTGGGCCCCGTCTCGGACGCTGCTCTTCTTATGCTCGGGCAGAAACCCTCGCACGGACGACCACTGCTGGGGTGATGTCAGCCACCACCCGTCTCTTCCGGCTTCGTCATTGTAGCCGGGTTGCTGCCGGTTCAAACAAACAGGAACTTTTATTGAACACAGTGCTCTGCCCTGCCAGAGCGACACTCCTCAATAAAGCACCCCTCTCTCACACACTGCCCTGCCCTGCACTGAACTGTACTCTACTGGAACTGGATGTCGCACTGACTCGCTCGTGCTGGAACCAGGCAGCCCTATTTAAGCCCTGTGGTCCCATGACTAGCTCCCCCAATCACAGCGCCCCCCGTGTTCCTGGTTACGTTCTGACTGCGTTCTGTCTTCATTGCTAACAGCATCAGCTTCTGTCTTTATTAACAAATTAAGCTTGTCTTTCATTGCTCGAATTTTAGAAATGTGCAGTTTGCAGAATGGGCTCTGGGGGAGGTGAGATGGGGCAGCTGTAGAACTGATGGGACAGGGCGTCTGCCTTGGTATTGTCAGACCCTGGACGATTATGGAGAACTGGAAACAGGTGAAGAATAGCCTCTTCGCAGCACGGATGTAGTCCAGGTACCAGTGATCTGTAAGAATGAGGAAGAGATGCTTCAAATCGAATCAAATGCTAACTTGATGTCAAGGAGCTCACGATTTCCAACATCATATTTGCGCTCAGCAGATGAAAGCTTCTTAGAAAAGAAGGCACATGGTTGGCTTGAGAGAGTGAAACCAAGAAAGCGTTGCAATTCCATTACGGTTCCAGGCTGAGGCGAATCAGTGATGGCTCTTACCTTGTACCGGTGCACTCGTAAACCGTAAAGCCCGTTCTGTAACAAACACTGGAGAACCTGCCTGACATAGGAAATGTGATCAGAGAAAGTAGAAGAGTAGATTAGAATATCATCGATGTAAAAAGTCCCATTAACAAAAGCATGGAAACCAAAGGGACGTTAAGTAATCCCTGCTTGCAATAAAAGCCATTTTCTATTTGTCCCTTTGTGAAAAAGCAAGCTCCTCGGAGTTGTTCCAGCACAGCCAGTACCAAAGGCAATGGGTATTGATACTTAATAGTAATTTCATTGAGCCCCAGGTAGTCAATACATGGTCTGAGTCCCCTGTACTTCTTTGACACAAGTGGAGGGTTGAATGATTTGACATAATCCTCCATGGTCTGTGACTCTGGAATGGACAGGGGATAGATTCATCCTCTGGGGGGAGAGGTACCTGGCAGCAAGTCGATTGCACAGTCCCAGGGACGATGAGGAGGTAGTCGAGATGCTTGTGACTTACTGTAGACTGCTGCCAGGTCCGAATATTCGGAAAGGAACTCGAGGGGTTTGGAGCGGATACGAGTCACTTGCCAGGGGAGGAACGGTAGTGTAAGTAGCAGTGACTTCCCCAGGACAGTATTTCTCTGTCCTTCCAGGAGATGGTCAGGTTGTGGTGAATGAGCTAGGGGAACCCCAGAATGATATCAGCGCCGGGTGAGTTGATGACAAAGAGGGAAAGGTCTTCATTGTGGAGAGCTCCGATCTGCAAGTGGATGGGGACAGTCCTCTGAGATATGTGACCTGAGTTTATGGGCTGATTCCTTACGGCCTGGATTTGAAGAGAAGGAATGCAGGAGACAAGAGGAATGCCGAGTT
Source organism: Amia ocellicauda (assembly GCF_036373705.1). Taxonomy (NCBI): domain Eukaryota; kingdom Metazoa; phylum Chordata; class Actinopteri; order Amiiformes; family Amiidae; genus Amia; species Amia ocellicauda. The sequence continues at coordinate 737,425 of NC_089856.1, forward strand.
GTTCGATTGACGAAATTGCCTGCTGACCCCGAGTCCAATAATACAGAAACAAAGACATGTTTGGTATTCCATTTGACCTTGGCGCTGATCAGACTCTGGGATTGGGTTAGTGGACATTGTCTTGTATTCACAGGGATGTCTTGGGGAGAGCCGGGATGGACAGAACAGGCATCTCAGCAGTGACCCGCTTGACCACAGAGGTATTGTTGTAGCCTCCTCTGTCTTTCCTCAGGAGTCATACGTGTGTGCCTAAGCTGTGGAGATCTGGACGTTGGTAAGGGTCTGGCAGGCTGATGTGGGACATCGGAGGTAGGATGTTTCCTTCTCATCTTCAGGAGGTGATCTAGATGGATGGCTAGTTGAATTAGCCTCTCCAAACCGAGGGCGGCATCACATCCACTGCAGGTCGGAGTGAACCCCCTGTCTGAAGACAGTGATCAAGGCACGCTCACCCCACCCACTTTTATCTGCCAGTATCCGGAATTTGAGCACATAGTCAGCTGCCGATGATGAACCCTGGGTGGGCACGGCAGTGGAAAGCTCTGCTGGCTCCATGGAGAAAGCAAAGTCTTCTGTAATAACTGGGACTACCTGGGGCGCTGGACCCAGGTGCAGAGCACAGGAGAAGGGCCAGGTCGGGCAAGATGTCAGTAGACAGGAATAAGAGGGGTGAGGCAATATTCGTAGTCAAGGTACAGGTGTGTGGTCAGGGGATCAAGCAAACAGGATGGTCGTGAGAAGACAAGGCTCGGTGGTCAAAAGTGAAAAAACGGGTCTGATACACAGGAAGGCAAACACTGGGAAAGAATGCTCAGAATTGCTAGTGAACTAGTGACTGCAGCAAAGTGATATATATATATAGGGATCAGAGGAAGGCTGATGTCAGTGGCTGGAAGGGCTGGACCAAAGAGAGACATTTGCACATGGTGGTGAGTAATGGATTGTGTGGGATGCTGTTTAGAGTGCGAGAGATAGTGACCTCTGGAGGTGAACTGGGGGAGTGTGGGGTGAATATATGACAGCAGCGGAGGATCCAGCAAAACGCAAAAGCCGAAAATATGACAAAGCTTATTTAAAACTGGGCTTTACATGGAGCGGCCTCTCAGCATAACTGTAATTAAAACAAACTATCGCTCCTGGGGTTTTCTCTTTCTCTTCCTGTCTAAATTTCAACCCTGAATCCCTCTACTTTGTGCATTGAGGAAACAAACACACTGATAATAAATATTATACTGAATTTGGGGTTTGTTTTATTTTTATTTTATTACTTTAGCTGTTTCCATTTCTACTGTTTTTGATCTCAAAGAGTCTACTTCTGTAACTAATACTGATCTCTATATTGTTGTCATGATTTTGCAACACATGGTTGTATTGTCTTAGTAAACTATAAGGAGGACTATGAGTCACTTCTTGTCATTGCTCAGGGAGGCTCATTTGACAGTTTGAGACCCGCTGGTCTAGACTGACTTATTTAAGCCTGCAAAGTGTGTAATAAACACCGGTTGGGACCTCTGCTGACTGTAACTGAGCCGGGGGGAAACATCTGTAACTCACTAAACTTTTGTCATTGTAAAAAATGGGATTGGGGAAAAAAGTGAGGGGGACCCCCCAAATCAAATCCTGCTTAGGGCGTCTTAAAGGCCCTGATCCTATATATTGTAATTCTTTCACTGTAGTGTTACTGTGTTTATAGAAAAATACAATATACTGACTGTCTATTGTTTCATATTAATACAGCCCCCTAACATGCTAACTTGACGGGAAGGCTGTAAATGCAGAATGACCCCCCAGCACACAACCATCGAAACCCCAACACACTCAGAGCACAACTGAGACAGAGGAGGAAGACCTGACACACCTACACACAACACACTAACATACACACAGAAACACAGCAGGTAATGCAAAACCAGTGTTTATTAAAATACTGCAGAAACATCTCACACATACAGCATACAGGTCTGGAGCAGTGTGTCCTCAGTGCGTCCTCAGTGCGTCCTCAGTGCGTCCTCAGCACAGGGAACTGATCTCACTCTTGCTGCAGCCCCACTTGCAGCAGGCGTTGGAGAGGCCCACCACCACGTCCCGCCCCTTCCTGTCCGCGCTGCGCAGCACCTGCAGCACCTCCTCGGACAGGGCGGAGCGGGACGGCCTCTCGAACCCAAGCCCTGCACCCCCCGCACCGGCCCCGGCCGCAGCGCGACCCGTCCAGCCTGGGGCCTCCAACTCGGGCAGCTCAGCATAGGGAAGTCCGGGGATGGAATCTGGGCTCCAGCTGTCAGAGGCCTCTGGGACGTCAGGGGAGAAAGAGTCCAACGACAGATCAGCTGAAGAGAGAGAGGGGTGGAGGGATAGAGAGTGAGACGGATGTGTCAGTCAGTGTCAGTCAGTTTGTCAGTCAGTGAATCAGTGTGTCATTCAGTGTGTCAGTCACTTTGTTCAGTCGGTGTGTCATTAAGTCAGCGTGTCAGTCAGTGCGTCAGAGTGTCCTTGCTCACCGCTGCCCCTGGTGGTCCGTCTCCAGCGCGACCCCCCGCAGGTGAAGATGACCGCGCGGATGAACTCGCGGCCGCACAGCTTGACGCCGTACGAGGGCGGTGGGCGTTCGGAGCCCAGGGCCCCCCCCAGGGCCAGCCCCAGAACACAGAGCAGCAGCAGCGGTCTGGACATCACGGCCAGAGAGAGAGGGAGGACGGAGCTGGAGCGAGGGAATGAGTGCAGGAGAGTAGACGAGTGCAGGAGAGGAGACGAGCAGCGGATCGGTGGCGGCTTTCTGCCTCGGGCGCAGTGATTCTCCCGGCACAGTGGGGGAGAGTAGCGCTGTGGTCCTCTTAGCCCTGCCTGCAGTCATATTTATACCCCCGGAACGCCCAGCCAGGCACGACACGGATCAAGAGAGCGAGGGAGGGAGAGTGAGAGGGAGATGGAGAGATAGTGAGGACAGCAGCCCCAGAGAGACCTTTGCGGAGACGATGTCATGAGCAGGAGAGACGCAAGCAGAGAGGTGTCAGGAGCACTAATCTGATCACCAGTGACCTTTCCACACTGACACACACACACACACACACACGTCAGGGTCAGAGACGTCCTCAATCTCTCTGTGTTCAGCATCAATGTTAGTACAATACAACACAATGTGTGCACTAGAATCCAGTATAGAGGGGCGTAGTTTCGTTTCAGAATTGGAGGGGTGCTGTCAATACTGGGGGGAGATGTGTCCCCTACGCCTATGGAGCCGAGCAATCAATACTGGGAGGGACAATTTAACGTTCTCTGAACATTGGGGGGAAACATTGGGGCATGCACCCCCGGTTACCCTAAAATTGCCAACAGGGGTTATTTTAAACCCTTTTAAACCTTTTTTCAATCTTTCAGAAATGTTAGGACTTTGTCAAGCAACTAGTTACCAACAAAAAAAAACACCATTTGCTATGATTTTTGTGTTAATGTGGAGGACTGAAAAAAATCTCTCTCTTGTGGGTCCATTTTGATCACTAGGAAAAAAACAATACAGCCTACAGGAACTTTACAATTGAAGCTCTAACTTTTGGAATTGCATATGCAAGATGGGATTCTCATCTTGGTTTAGGAACATCAGCTGGACACTACATTTAAATGTATACACTACATGGCCAAAAGTATGTGGACAGCCCTTCGGCTATTTCAGCCACACACATTACTGACAGGTGCATAAATTCAAGCATTTAGTCATCCAATCTCCATAGACAAACATTGGCAGTAGAATGGGCCGTACTGAAGAGCTCAGTGACTTATAACATGGCACCGTCATGGGATGCCACCTTTCCAACAAGCCAAATTGCTGCCCTGCTAGAGCTGCCCAGGTCAAGTGCTGTTATTGTGAAGTGGAAACGTCTGGGACCAACAACAGTTCAGCAACACAAGTTCACAGAACGGGACCGCCGAGTGTTGAAGCGCATTGTTGCAACAATCACTACTGAGTTCCAAACTGCCTATGGAAGCAGCGTCAGCACAAGAACTATTCGTCAGGAGCTTCATGAAATGTGTTTCCATGGCTGAGCAGCCGCACACAAACCTAAGATCACCAGCGTCAGCTGGAGTGATGTAAAGCTCGCCGCCATTGGACCCTGGAGTGGAAGTCCTGGATCTGGCATTCCAATGGACAAATCTGAGTTTGGCGGATGCCAGGAAAATAATGGTCTGGGGCTGTTTCTCATGGTTCAGGCTCTGCCCCTAGTTCCACTGAAGGGAAATCTTAATGCAACAGCAGACAATGACATTCTAGATTGCACTTCTAAATTTGTGGCAGCAGATTGGGGAGGCCCTCTCCTGTTTCCATAACAAGGCCCCCGTGCACAAAGCAGGTCCGTACAGAAATGGTCTGTCGAGATCGGTGTGGAAGAACTTGACTGGTCTGCCCAGAGCCCTGACCTTAACCCCATTGAACAGCTTTGGGATGAGTTGGAACGCCGACTGTGAGCCAGGCCTGATCACCCAACATCAGTGCCCAACCTCACTGATGCCCCTCAACAATGTTCCAACATCTAGTGGAAAGCCTTCCCAGAGTGGAGGCTACTATAGCAGCATGGGGGGACAAACTCTATATTAATGTTCATGATTTTGGAATGAGATGTTCAACAAGCAGGTATCCATATACTTTTGGCCATGTAGTGTATTTGAGAGTTTTTGTGGCAAAATATTGGTACAACTGTACACCTGCAGAATGGAGGCCAGTGGATTGAATAGAAATCAAAGCTGCAACTGGCCTTCTGCTACTTGCAGGCATGAGCAAAAGCAACCATGAGACAATCAACACCCTGTGGTCTGAGACAGATGAGAGGGACCAACACTCCGACACTCATGGCTGTCAACAGCATGACACGAGTAGTGTGCTTTACCTCTGTTTAGATCAGTGAATAAATGTTCATGACCAGTTTCAATGCATGAATTAGTTTAAAAAAAACTGTTTAAAACATACAAAACTACATTTTAGGACAGCCCTATAACTCTTAATATGTCACTACAAAGTGGACAGAGAGCAGAAGATCACAGCAATATTAATATGATACTTCGTGCTCTGTGCAGTTGGCGCCCGTTTCTCAGATTCTGTTGTCTCTTCTGAGAAGCTGCTCGGCCCACGTGACTTGCTTGCTGTCCAATGGAATCAGTCAAATATATTTTACATTGTACCTCCCTTTCCGTAATTGCTTCTGAAAATGCTGCAGCAGCTGCTTTATTTTTCAGCACTTACTGCAAATCTCGCAGACCCTGCTTTATTTTTTCAGCAGCTGTTTTATTTTTTCAGCAGTTGCACTTCAGGGCCACCGAAAAAACTTCTGTTTTATAACAACAAATTTGGTTATGAATGTGTGAAAATGTTCAAATACATGCTTATTGTGGGGATTTAAAGCCATTTACTTGTGTTACAACAGGTTAATAAAATAAAACATTCTACTGTTTGACAGAAAGTGTAAATTTTCCATAATTTCCAAGTGGGGTCCAAAAATACCCCCATTGGTACTTTTAGTAGGCAAAATATGTGAAATGCATCAGTCTGGTGCACTTTGAGAGGAACAGGGGCTGGTTGACCCGTGAAGAATGTTGTGCTTTTGTAAACAATCCCATCATAAACCCGTGCAGTTGGATCAACTAATAAGACACTTGAGCTGCACTTGAGCCATCAAAGACATGAAGGAAAAGCTGCCACATGTGATGTACTGGTGCATTTAAAGTGTTTTCATTCCAATGCAGTCAAGGCATGAGAAGAAGAAAACAATATACTGGGGGGCACACATCAGTGGCAAAGTCTGCATCCCACATTTGGACACTTAATCAGCTGTAATGAAGATTGATAGAAGGGGGGATTTGTTATTTCTTGGCTGTGACTGGCTAAACTAGAACATACCTTGGCTAACAATGGTCGCATTTGTGTAGTGCGGATTTCCGCAGGTGGAATTTAGCAATTCTGCGCATATCTGTGGAAATCTGCGCTACAAGAACGCGACCAATGGCTTCGTCAAAGACAAGTTCTGCATGGAAATACTTTGACAAAGTAAATAAAAACACTGTTAAGTGTATAATATGTGCAGTACAATTAAACTACCATAAATCTACAGCTGGGATATTAACCCACCTAAGAGCCAAACACCCTTCTGTGACGCTAGTGTGACGCACACAAAGTGTATGGTCATATTGTGTATCTATGGTTGCTATATTTATTAAGAGATGTATACTTTATAATTTGTTTTTGAGAAACATGTAGCTGTAATATTCAGGTCATGTACGATTGGCGATCACCACTGGAGGGGTTGGCTTGTTGTGCTTGAGGCTTGTTCTGGACGAGGTTTCCGATCAGGGCTATTTGCATACTACAACGGTCTCCAGTGTCTAAACAGTTCTCCTGTTTTACAGATACTATTATCTGTTACATGGCCGTCCACCAGGGGCCTGTTACACTAGTTACTACAGCACAGCCCTACTGTAACAGCACTGTTACTACAACACCGCCCTACTGTAATAGTTACTACAGCCCCCAAGTGACAGGAATGTTAGATTGCAATATTGTTGCAACTGACCCATACACACATGTATGTATACATACATACAGACGGGTGACAAATTAAAGGAAAAACCTGAATAAATTAGTGGAGGAACACAACGAATGCAGATGACTCCAAACAGGTGCACTGCATGATACAATTAAGTAATTAACATCCCATCATGCTCTGTGGCATGTATACAAATGCTGAGTAGCCCAGCTGACCTCGATTTTGGATCAAGATGGCAGTGCATAAACCCCTCATTACAAAGACAAATTTGGACAAGTGGGTGAGTGCATGTGTGGGACACCAGGAGAACGGAACAGGCCTGACTGCTGGACCCTACAGTGAGGGGGTCTGGAGGCTCTGTTGTGCTGTGGAGGGCATTTCCTAGCATGGTTTGGTCCACTTGTCCCCTTAGAGGGAAGGGTCACTGATTCTGAGTGATCTCCTTTATCCTATGGTGACACATTTCTGATGGGAGTGTCTCTTCCAGGATGACAATGCCCACCCACAGGGCACGAGGGTCACTGAATGGTGTGATGAGTGTGAAAATGATGTGACTCATATGCTCTGGCCTTCAGTCACCAGATCTCAACCCAACTGAACACCTATGGGAGATTGTGGACCGACGTGTTAGACAGCGCTCTCCTCCACCATCATCAAAACCCCAAATGAGGGAATATCTTTTGGAAGAATGGTGTCCATCCCTCCAGTAGAGTCCAGAGACTCGTAGAATCTGTGCCAAGAGCAGTGAACCTGTTCTGGGGCTCGTGGTGCCCAAGACCTCACTGAGACACTGTATGTGGGTTTTCCTTTAATTTGTCACCCATCTGTATATTTATGGTCAACAATTAAAAATAATAATCAGGACAGTTTATACAAATAAAAGTAGATTTAAACAAATTGTAAAAAAAACTAAAAAACGATATCAAGTAATCAATCAATCAATCAATAAATCAATCAATCAACCAAATTATTTGGGTATATCAGCCTGATTTTGCTCTGCAGGCTTTGTTCTGTGTTTTCCTTTATATCTGCAGGATATGTGTGCAGGACTCTGCCTGCAGGGATCTGTTGGGTGTTTGTGTGTTTGTGTTGCTGTCTTTGTGCGGGACTCTGAGAGTCTCACACCTCACTGCCATAGAGAGCAACAGGCTGGAGTCAAAAAACCTTATTGCCAAATTTTAACAGGAATTTTTCAATTGCTTTTCCTCTCTGTGCATCCAGTCTCTCTCTTTCTCTCTCTCTCTCTCTCACTCTCTCTCTCTCTCTCTCACACACACACTCTCTCTCTCTGTATCTCTGCATCTCTCCAGGTCTGCATCTCGTCTCTCGGTGTCAGAGTCGCAGTTCGAGCAAAATGTAAATTGCTCAGGAGAACAGGAGAGAGATAAGGAGACGGGAGGGGGCAGGTGTCAGTGCTTTACCCTGAGCGAGGCGATAGTGTGGAGACAGGCCAGGGGGCTGCTGATTACAGCGTCTCTGTCCTTTGAGAGACGAGGGACCTTTGAGAATCTGGGAGCTGATTGCTCCCCCCCACTTGCCTCTTCTCATCCCTATTTCCTCGCTTAAAGGTCACCAATTAATGTGTTTGTGTCCCCATCCCCATCCCCACCACATACACACAGACGTCTCACTCACACACACTCCACAGAGCCGACGCTATCTGGGACTCTACTAACGAATATATTTCAGGAATGTTATTGATGTTGTTTTTGTTTTATGAGTCAAATCAAAGTTAACTCATCAAATCTTAAATCAGGAACCGATCTTGGGTTCGACTGCAATCTGTGGAATTGCTCATCCCTTCAAAGCAGGAGGCTACAGTAACAACAGCAGGTTATAGTAACAACAGGAGAATATAGTAACAAACAGATTATATTCAAAACAGGCTAACAACAGGCTCTAGTAACAGCAGGAGGCTTTAGTAACAACAGATTATAGTAACAACAGCAGGCATTAGTAACAGCAGGCTGTAGTAACAGAGTAGCCATACTTGACATGTTAGAGGAAAGATTCAATGTTTATTTATTCATCTATAAATGTCCCTAAAGTGCTCGAAGTGTTGCTATTCTGTTGTAGAATCCCATTCGATTATTGTAAAAACGGGAAACACCTTTTATGTTGCATAAACTACAGCTCCCAAAACGCTCCCCGTTTAACTGTAGAAACACGCAAAACTCAAACACCCTTCCAGTGAAATCGACAGCAGTTCAGCCAATAAGACTCGCAGAAGAGATTGACGGACAAAACAACGACCAATCAGCACCACGGAATTAATGGAGGCGTTCGGGCCGGAGCCAATGAGCAGTTTGACAGTGATTGACAACATCGAAGGCCAATCAGCGCTTGAAAAGTTGGATTGACAGAATCCTGACCGAATCAGCGTGGCCCAAATGGGTGTACTGTACTCGGGCGGGGGTTGCTAATGACTGACATGCCTTCTAACGAATGGCGTGACGGCATTTCTTTCTGACAGACACGTTGTCCAATCAGAGAGAGGCGAGTGAACGGCGGCTGCAGACAGCCAGCCAATCAGGGACCGGGGTGGGCGGGAGGAAGGCGGGTGGTTAGCAACAGTTGCCCCGGTGAGGACGAAGCGCCATAGCCACGGTAGTCCTGGCGACAAGAACCCAGCAACGGGAGTCAACAACAACAACAACCGGATCCGCGAGAAACACCGAAAACACCCCAAACACCCAAACTACACCCGCACAGCACAGCGCACCGGGAGGCACCGCGCAGGCCCAGGTGAATACAGCCGTCACTTATGCTGCTGCTTGTGTTTGCGCAGCGCCGAGCGGCGAGCGCGGCTGTGTGGCGGCGCGGGCGCCGGCGGAGAGGGGCCTTGTGGGGCGAGGGCCGCGCCGCCGGGCGCTTGTTATGACGATGTCAGATCCGTGATCCGGGTACAAGATGGCGGGTGTGGCGAGAGGGGGCCGCGGGGTGTAGTTCGGTTGGCCAGCCTCTCGCTCACACAGGCGGCCTTCGGGGGCAGCGGTCTGCGCGGAGGGAAGGGGAAGAGGAAGCGGGGCGGGGGGGCGTGTGTCTCTCTCGCCGTGGACTTTGGGAAGTGGCGCCGCGCCGCGGTTTGATCAGTGCGCTGGCTGCGGTCGTTCGGGGCTTCAGTGCTCCGTGTGAGGCCGCTGGCTCTGTCTGGAAAGTTTCACGTCGAAGTGGCGACAGTGTAGTCAGCGTCGGCGCGCTGCTGTCAGCGAGAGTGACGTCAGGTCGAGGCTCCTCTGGGGGGTGGGGTGGGGCGTGATTGACACGGACGGCAGCCAATCAGAAGAGGCGGGTGGGAGAGGCCAGCCAACCGCAGGGCGCTGTGCGCGGGGCGGGAGCGAGGCTGACAGCGCGTGCTGTCTGTCACGAGCGAGGAACGTTAGGGATGCAACGAGTGCTCGAGAGTGACGTCATGCCGCGACACGTCACAGACGAGCGCGTTTGTTTTTATGAACGCATGTATATTTCTGATTCAGTCACAGGTCGCCACTGCCCTGCACTCCCTTTACATCACATTTCTCTTCAGCGAGCCAGCAGACTCGGGGCGGAATGACAGGGCAGCGCTGTGACGAGAAGGGACAGATGTGTGTGCGGGGCAGGTTGTGATGATGAAAAGTGCACAGAAAGCGACTCTTTTATTAGGTGATTGGAGGTTATTGGTATGGTGGCCGCCCGGGGTCACGCTGTGGATCTGTCAGTGCAGCACGTGTCCAGCAAAGTTTACTTTTCTATTTATTTCTGACAGTAAAATCATCACCTTCAATGACTTTCCCAACATCAATGACATTTTACTACCACAAGATAATACATCTTGAACTATTAATATGAACGATATTTATTTTTGTATTTGTAAAATTACAAAATGAAGGACACTTGTCTGTTTGCGAAAACATTGAGAATATTAATGTATTGTTATTGTTGTATTTTGTATGACTTCTGCTGGAATGCATTGTTGTATTGTGTGCTATTACTGGTGTCCTACACTGTACTTGTGATGTATTGCTTCGCTGTCTATAGAGTGCTTATACAAAGTCTACACCCCTTTTCACAAATTTCACCTTTTGTTGCCTTATACTGTGCAAATGTCTTTTTCCATGTATCTATACATCCTACCCCACAACTTCCAAGTCAAAAATGTCTATACAAATAAAAACTGAAATAGCTTGATAGGATAAGTGTCCACCCCCCTTGTAATAGCAGTCCTAAATTAGCTCAGGTTTAAGCAATCATGTTCAGTTTCACACACTGTGTTAAGTGGAAGTGGCTCCATCTGTGTGAAACTGTAGTGATTCACGTGGATCCAGGGTAAAGTCAGCAGCTCCTGTAGGTCCCTCTGCTGGGTCGTGCATTTCAGAGCAACGACTCAACCATGAGCACCAAGCAGCTTTCAGAAGACCTCCTGGACGAGCTGTTGAAAGGCACAGATAAAAATATCAAAGTACATGAATATCCCTTGGAGTCGGTCAAGAGGATCATTAAGAAGTGGAAGGTGTGTGGCACCCTGAAGACCCTGCTAGATCAGTCCGTCCAAACTGGATGACTGAGCGAGATGGATACTGATCAGAGAGGTCCGGATGGATTGTGTGTATGTACACCCACTGTACACACACACACACTCCCACACCCTCCCTCCCTCCCTGGAGTTCCCCATCACAGCAAAGTATTTCACAACACTTTCACATCGGAAGAAGGAAACGTCCCTCCTCCCCCCCTTCACTCTCTCTCTCTCTGATGAGTGTGTGAGTGGTGTTGAGTGAGTGTGAGTGTGTATTAGATTATGCACTGTAGTGCAGTGTGTGTCACAGCAAGGCTCAGCAAACAGGGTCAGTGTTCAGTCTGTTACTGCGCACAACGTTGTGTGTCAGTGTTTAGGATCTACTACAGCACAGTGTTCACTGTCTGTTCTGTTTTGTGCCAAGACAGCGTGTCAGTGGCAGTGCTGTTGTGTGTGCTGTGGTGCTGTGTCAGTATTGTGTGTGCCGTGTCAGAGTGGCTGGCAGGCAGTGAGTCCATGCAGAGAGCTGCTGCAGTAAGCCCGGCTGATCACATTACAGCACTGCCCTGGAACAGGACACCTTGTACTGCCCCTCACCCCCCCTCTCCGCCTCCCTGTCTCTCCCTCTCTGTGTGGCTGAGACAAAGTGGCCGAATGGCACACTCGTTATCAACATTTGACTACTTGGCTGTTTTCCTTTTTCTGTCCGTCTGTCTTTCTCTCTCTCTCTCTCTCTCTTTCTTTCTGTTGACATACTGTATTAATGCCACCCCTTCACTCTCTCTTCCCACTGATTTTTCCCTCATTCTCTTCCCCTCTCTCTCTCTGTCAGGTACGTGCAGTGTTGGGTCTGGCCATGGCGACTCCAGCATATGTGGCCGAGCTGCAGCAGAGCTCCCAGCCACCGGGGGGCGGTGTGGTGACGGGACAGAGCCAGCCCCCCCCCGCGCCGCCCCCTGCCCCGCCACAGTACCTGACCGAGCTGCAGGCCGCCGTCGCCACCCCCACTCCCGCCCCCTCTGCCTCCTCGGCCCCCGCCCCCCCCGCGGGACAGAGCGTGACCGCAGCGCCCCCCCCCGCTGTGGCCCCACCCTCGCAGAAACCAGCAGCCCCCCCGCAGGCCCCCCCGCCCACGCAGTACGTCACCGCAGAGATACAGAGCTCCCCTGGGCATCCCGGCGGCCAGAGCACCGCGCAGTACATCGTCGTCACTGTCACAGGTGGGCCAAACACACTGACACAGGTGAGACATACAGTTGGGTCCATAAATAATAACTGTCATCATTTTGTCTCTGTACGCCACCACTATGGATTTGAAAGGAAACAATCAAGATGTGCTTGAAGTGGAATATGAAGTCCAAAGAGCTGCCACTGCGAGTGAAGCAAGCCATCATTAGGCTGAGAAATCAAGAAATCAATCGGAGGGATAGCAAACACATTAGGTGTGGCCAAATCAACTCTTTGGTACATCCTTAAAAAGAAAGAACGCACACCAAAAGGCCCGGAAGACCACGGACAACAACTGTGGTGGATGACAGAAGAATTATTTCCCTGGTGAAGAAAAACAGATCAAGAACATCCTCCAGGAGGTAGGCGTATCTGTGTCAAAGTCAACAGTCAAGAGAAGACTTCACCAGAGTAAATACAGAGGGTTTACCACAAGATGGAAACCAGAAACAGGAAGACCAGATTAGAGTTTGTCAAAAACATCTAAAGAACCCTGTACAGTTCTGGAACAACATCCTATGGACAGATGAGACGAAGATCAACTTGTACCAGAATGATGGGAAGAGAAGAGTACGGAGAAGGGAAGGAACTGCTCATGATCCAAAGCAGACCAGCTCATCTGTGAAGCATGTTATGGCATGAGCATGTATGACTATGTATGTATGTATTTATTGATGATATGACTGCTGACAAAAGCAGCAGGATGAATTCTGAAGTGTTCAGGGCTATATTATCTGCTCAGATTCAGCCAAATGCTTCAAAACTCACTGGACGGCGCTTCACAGTGCAGATGGACAATGACCCGAAGTATACTGCGAAAGCAACCCAAGACTTTTTTAAGGTGAAGAAGTGGATAGTTCTGCAATGGCCAAGTCAACCACCTGACCTGAATCCAATTGAGCATGAAGGCAAAACTGAAGGAAAAACACCCCAAAACAAGCAGGAACTAAAGACACTGCAGTGCAGGCCTGGCAGAGCAGCACCAGGGAAGAAACCCAGCATCTGCTGATGTCTATGGGTTCCAGACAGGCAGTCATTGACTGCAAAAGATTTGCAACCAAGTATTGAAACTCACAATTTAATTCATGATTATGTTACTTTGTCCAATTACTTTTGAGACACTAAAATTGGGGGGGACCACATATTAAAATGGGTGTAATTCCTACACTGTTCACCCAGTTTGGATATAACTACCCTCACATTAAAGATGAAAGTCTACACATCTTGATTGTTTCCTTTCAAATCCATTGTGGTGGCGTACAGAGCCAAAATGACGACAATTGTGTCACTGTCCAAATATTTATGGACCTAACTGTACACACACTGACACAGGTGAGCCAAACGCTGCTATACACTGACACAAGTCAGTTTGCAGGTGTGCCAGTCCCATTATGTGTGTGTGTTTGTGTGTGTGTGTTTATTTCAGGGATATCTATATCTGGAGTGACCCAGCCAGTGTCAGGTAACATGGTGTCACGTTGCTGCAGAGAGAGAAGAAGAGAAGGAGGGGGGTCAAAAGAGGGAGAGAGGGGGTGAGTGGGAGGGAGGGAAGGAGGGAGGGAGAGGAAGACTTATGCAATGATGGAGGCCAGCGAGAGGGAGAGGGAGAAAGAGTGTGTAATTTTTCCAGTTTTCTAGGGGCTCACAGCCCTAGACACAACACAACGATGCGGTGCATGGATAACAATTATGAAAATTATTCTCTATTCATAACTCATAACAAAAAGGAAAAAAGCCTGAAACGATAGAGGAGCCGTCCCTATCCGCTGGACTGCGGCCGCTCACACTGTGGGTTTAAAGCTGAAATAAGATGAGGTTTGGCAGCGTGGGCCAGAGGGGTCAGGGTTCGTGAGGTTGAGGGACAGCAGAGCGGCTGTGTGGGGAGTCTGAGCTGTCCAAGCTGCCGGGTTCGGTGCTGCGAGGGCAGGAAGTGAGCTGCGGCACTGCAAAATGGGTACAGACACGCATGCACTCACACACAGACACACACGCACTCACACACAGAGACACACACATTCACTCACACACACACACACGCACTCACACACAGACACACACGGACTCACAAACACACCCTTACTCACACAGATCTACATGCATCACTCACAGACTCACACACGACTCACACAGACACACGCACTCCAGTTGCCACAAGGGAAGGCTGTCCTCCAGCCTCTCCACACTGGCATGTCCTGGGGAACCCCCCTACTGCCCCCCAAACAGCCTAGCTCTGTCCGGCTTGGCTCTGCTCGCCTCAGTGCAGTGTGGTGCGGCTCTGTGTCGCTGGTTCCTATGCCAGTCCAGGCAGAGCAGAGAGAGGGATTTCAGTAGAGGCTTACCAAGAACAAGACGACAGCACAGTGTATCACAGCACAGCGTGTCACACTACAGTGTATTACAGCATAGCATGTCACAGCACAGTATGTCACAGTATAGTGTGTCACAGCATATTGTGTCACACTACAGTGTATTACAGCATAGCATGTCATAGTACAGCATATCACAGCACAGTGTATTACAGTGCAGTAAAGTATAGAGCAGTACTGTGTGTTACAGCATAGTGTTAAACAGCACAGCGTATCACAGCACAGTGTATTACAGTGCAGTAAAATATAGAGCAGTACAGTGTGTTACAGCATAGTGTTAAACAGCACAGCGTATCACAGCACAGTGTATAACTATCTCACAGTGCAGTAAAGTGTAGCAGTACAGTGTATCACAGTACACTGTATCATAGTACAGTACAGTATCACAGCACAGCGTATCACAGTATAGTGTGTCACAGTACAACGTAAAACAGCACAGCGTATCGCAGCACAGCATAAAACAGTACCTCACAGTGCAGTAAAGTGAAAAGCAGTACAGTGTATCGTAGTACAGTACCGTGTGTCACAGTACAGTATATTGTAGCATAGATGAGCAGTTATAAGGGCCTGTTACTGTAATCTGTCTCCTGCTAGTGGTACTGCGGTGATGGGGCCCACGGTGGGTCACAGTCAAGAGTGTTATTCCAGAAACACAGCCCTCACCTCCGTCACAGAGTGAGAGAGGGAGCTAGAGATGGAGAGAGAGAAAGAGAGAGAGAGAAAGAGTGAGAAGGTGTGCTGCCTGACCTTTTTCAGTGTGGTTATGCTGTCCCCCCCTCTCTCCTCCTCTCCCGCTCTCCCCACCTGATACCTGTGTTTATGTGAAGGAGGGATTGCTGGATGCAGCCCCAGAGATTAGCTGTCCAAGGCTACTCTCAGGATATAAAGCTGTGGAGAGAGCAACAGGCCTAAACACCACCCACCTCCTCTCCCTCTCCTTCTCCCTCTTTCTCTCCATCTCCATCACTCTCTCTTTCCTCTCTCTGCATCCTGAAAAATGATGTACTACCATAACTGGTTTTATAACCTGGACTGCGGATACCGTGAGTACAGATCTCTCCATCTCCTCCCTGTATCTATCCTTCTCTCTCTCTCTCCCTCTCTCTCAGTGCAGTGTTGGTGTACTGTAGTGCTCAGTCAGTAACCCCTCTCTCTTTCTCTCTCTCTCTCTCGGTGCAGTGTCAATGTACTGTAGTGCCCAATCCGAAACTCACTCGGTGCGTCTGTATTAACCCCTCTCTATCTCTCTCTCTGAATGTGTTGTAAATGTTCTGTAGTGTCTAGGCAATCTGTCAGTTGGCCAGTGTGTGTATATGAGCCATCCCTCTCCCTCTCTCTCTCTCTCTCTCCCTCAGTTACAGTGTAGTGTTAGCAGCGCTGGTGTCCTGTACTGCTCAGTCAGTAAGACAGTGTACATCAGTATTAACCACCTGGTCCCCCCTCCTCCTCCTCCTCTTCCTCCTCTCTCTCTCTCTCTCTCTCTCTCTCTCTCTCTCTCTCTCTCAGAGGGCACCCTCCATGCCAGTGACTCTGTGTCGGACTCCAGCCCCCCCCCGGCTGTGGTACAGACAGGTGTACCCACACAGGTGGTGCAGCAGGTGCAGAGCACACAGCAGGTAAAGTAAGAACCCTAGACCTCGTCTCATTCTCACCTGTAAATGAAAACACACAGCTACCCATGATGAAGCTCTCTCTCCCTCTCACCCTCTCTCCCTCTCTCCCTCTCAGCGTCTGCTGGTCCAGGGATCTGTGTCCAAGGCCTCGCCCGTGTCGGCTCTGCAGCTGCCCTCTGTGCAGCAGGTCACTGTGCCCTCCCAGGTAACTCTCCCACAGGTAATACTTGCACAGGTAACACACACACTCACTCAGGTGACACGCACAGACACACACACACACAAAGCAGTTATAGCAGACTGGAACGAGACCTGGGGAGCCCTCTGTTTTTTTGTGCTGTTTTACTATTGTAGAGGTGTCATTGTATTATCGTGACGTTGTTGAATCTCTGTGTGTCACGCATTGGTGTGTAACTGCGTCCCTCTTGTGTGTCTTGTCACTGTGTTGTTGTGTAACTGTAACTTGTGCATCACTTGATTTGTAACGGTCATACTGGTTGTATCACTGTGATTCAGTGTGTCTATCAGTGTGTCAGTGTGCTGCTCAGTGTGTGTATCAGTGTGCCAGTGTGTTGCTCAGTGTGTCTTGGTTAGATGTGTTGTTCCTCGGTCTCTCAGCAGAGGTCAGAGGTGCAGGCGGCTCCCCAGACGGCCAAGACTGGACAGAGCGGCCAGCTGACGGTCAGCAACCTGCAGCAGGTACACCTCACACAGGAGGTGAGACACGCTGACATGCTGAGACACTGACTCACTGAGACACTGACATGCTGAGTGACTGACTGACACATTGAGACACACTGACACGCTGACACTGAGCACACACTAGTGTCTTTACAGTGAGATGTATAGTGTCTGTACAGTGGGATGTATAGTGACTCTGTACAGTGAGATATATAGTGACACTACAGTGAGATGTATAGCAACTGTACAGTGAGATGTATAGTGACTCTGTACAGTGAGATGTATAGTGTCTGTACAGTGGGATGTATAGTGTCTGTACAGTGGGATGTATAGCATCTGTACAGTGAGATGTATAGTGACTCTACAGTGAGATGTATAGTGTCTGTACAGTGGGATGTATAGTGACTGTACAGTGAGATGTGTAGTGTATTTACAGTGGGATGTATAGTGTCTGTACAGTGAGATGTATAGTGTCTCTGTACAGTGAGATATATAGTGACACTACAGTGAGATGTATAGCAACTCTACAGTGAGCTGTATAGTGACTCTGTACAGTGAGATGTATAGTGTATTTACAGTGGGATGTATAGTGACTCTGTACAGTGAGATGTATAGCAACTCTACAGTGAGCTGTATAGTGACTCTGTACAGTGAGATGTATAGTGTATTTACAGTGGGATGTATAGTGACTCTGTACAGTGAGATGTATAGTGACTCTGTACAGTGGGATTTATAGTGTCTTTACAGTGAGATTATAGTGACTGTACAGTGGGATGTATAGTGTATTTACAGTGAGATGTATAGAGACTGTACAGTGAGATGTATAGTGTCTGTACAGTGGGATGTATAGTGACTGTACAGTGAGATGTGTAGTGTATTTACAGTGGGATGTATAGTGACTGTACAGTGAGATGTGTAGTGTATTTACAGTGGGATGTATAGTGTCTGTACAGTGGGATGTATAGTGTATTTACAGTGGGATGTATAGTGACTGTACAGTGAGATGTATAGTGTCTTTACAGTGAGATGTATAGTGACTCTGTACAGTGAGATGTATAGTGTATTTACAGTGAGATGTATAGTGACTCTGTACAGTGAGATGTATAGTGTATTTACAGTGAGATGTATAGTGACTCTGTACAGTGAGATGTATAGTGACTCTGTACAGTGAGATGTGTAGTGTATTTACAGTGGGATGTATAGTGACTCTGTACAGTGGGATGTATAGTGTATTTACAGTGAGATGTATAGTGACTCTGTACAGTGAGATGTATAGTGTCTTTACAGTGAGATGTATAGTGACTGTACAGTGAGATGTGTAGTGTATTTACAGTGGGATGTATAGTGTCTGTACAGTGGGATGTATAGTGTATTTACAGTGGGATGTATAGTGACTGTACAGTGAGATGTATAGTGTCTCTGTACAGTGAGATATATAGTGACACTACAGTGAGATGTATAGCAACTCTACAGTGAGCTGTATAGTGACTCTGTACAGTGAGATGTATAGTGTATTTACAGTGGGATGTATAGTGACTCTGTACAGTGAGATGTATAGCAACTCTACAGTGAGCTGTATAGTGACTCTGTACAGTGAGATGTATAGTGTATTTACAGTGGGATGTATAGTGACTCTGTACAGTGAGATGTATAGTGACTCTGTACAGTGGGATTTATAGTGTCTTTACAGTGAGATTATAGTGACTGTACAGTGGGATGTATAGTGTATTTACAGTGAGATGTATAGAGACTGTACAGTGAGATGTATAGTGTCTGTACAGTGGGATGTATAGTGACTGTACAGTGAGATGTGTAGTGTATTTACAGTGGGATGTATAGTGACTGTACAGTGAGATGTGTAGTGTATTTACAGTGGGATGTATAGTGTCTGTACAGTGGGATGTATAGTGTATTTACAGTGGGATGTATAGTGACTGTACAGTGAGATGTATAGTGTCTTTACAGTGAGATGTATAGTGACTCTGTACAGTGAGATGTATAGTGTATTTACAGTGAGATGTATAGTGACTCTGTACAGTGAGATGTATAGTGTATTTACAGTGAGATGTATAGTGACTCTGTACAGTGAGATGTATAGTGACTCTGTACAGTGAGATGTGTAGTGTATTTACAGTGGGATGTATAGTGACTCTGTACAGTGGGATGTATAGTGTATTTACAGTGAGATGTATAGTGACTCTGTACAGTGAGATGTATAGTGTCTTTACAGTGAGATGTATAGTGACTGTACAGTGAGATGTGTAGTGTATTTACAGTGGGATGTATAGTGTCTGTACAGTGGGATGTATAGTGTATTTACAGTGGGATGTATAGTGACTGTACAGTGAGATGTATAGTGTATTTACAGTGAGATGTATAGTGACTGTACAGTGAGATGTGTAGTGTATTTACAGTGGGATGTATAGTGTATTTACAGTGGGATTTATAGTGTCTTTACAGTGAGATTATAGTGACTCTGTACAGTGGGATGTATAGTGTATTTACAGTGAGATGTATAGTGACTCTGTACAGTGAGATGTATAGTGACTGTACAGTGAGATGTGTAGTGTATTTACAGTGGGATGTATAGTGTCTGTACAGTGAGATGTGTAGTGTATTTACAGTGGGATGTATAGTGACTCTGTACAGTGAGATGTATAGTGACTCTGTACAGTGGGATGTATAGTGTATTTACAGTGGGATGTATAGTGTATGTACAGTGAGATGTATAGTGACTCTGTACAGTGGGATGTATAGTGTAGTTACAGTGGGATGTATAGTGACTCTGTACAGTGAGATGTATAGTGACTCTGTACAGTGGGATGTATAGTGTATTTACAGTGGGATGTATAGTGTATGTACAGTGAGATGTATAGTGACTCTGTACAGTGAGATGTATAGTGACTCTGTACAGTGAGATGTATAGTGTATGTACAGTGAGATGTATAGTGACTCTGTACAGTGAGATGTATAGTGACTGTACAGTGGGATGTATAGTGTATTTACAGTGGGATGTATAGTGTCTGTACAGTGGGATGTATATTGACTTTTTACAGTGAGATGTATAGTGTCTGTACAGTGAGATGTGTAGTGTATTTACAGTGGGATGTATAGTGTCTGTACAGTGTGATGTATAGTGTATTTACAGTGAGCTGTATAGTGACTCTGTACAGTGAGATGTATAGTGTATTTACAGTGAGATGTATAGTGACTGTACAGTGAGATGTGTAGTGTATTTACAGTGGGATGTATAGTGACTCTGTACAGTGAGATGTGTAGTGTATTTACAGTGGGATGTATAGTGTATTTACAGTGGGATTTATAGTGTCTTTACAGTGAGATTATAGTGACTCTGTACAGTGGGATGTATAGTGTATTTACAGTGAGATGTATAGTGACTCTGTACAGTGAGATGTATAGTGTCTTTACAGTGAGATGTGTAGTGTATTTACAGTGGGATGTATAGTGTATTTACAGTGGGATTTATAGTGTCTTTACAGTGAGATTATAGTGACTCTGTACAGTGGGATGTATAGTGTATTTACAGTGAGATGTATAGTGACTCTGTACAGTGAGATGTATAGTGTCTTTACAGTGAGATGTGTAGTGTATTTACAGTGGGATGTATAGTGACTCTGTACAGTGAGATGTATAGTGTCTATACAGTGGGATGTGTAGTGACTGTACAGTGAGATGTATAGTGACTCTGTACAGTGAGATGTATAGTGTCTCTGTACAGTGAGATGTATAGTGACTCTGTACAGTGGGATGTATAGTGTCTGTACAGTGGGATGTATATTGACTTTTTACAGTGAGATGTATAGTGTCTGTACAGTGAGATGTGTAGTGTATTTACAGTGGGATGTATAGTGTCTGTACAGTGAGATGTGTAGTGTATTTACAGTGGGATGTATAGTGACTCTACAGTGAGATGTATAGTGTCTATACAGTGGGATGTATAGTGTATTTACAGTGGGATGTATAGTGACTCTGTACAGTGAGATGTATAGTGACTGTACAGTGAGACTGTAGTGTAGCCGGTTGCTGTTGTCTGTTGTGTGTTGTCAACAGGGTGCACAGTCCCTCACCTCGCACAGACCAGACAGAGCAGGCGGACAGGCACAGAGAGAGGGAGAGGGACAGAGAGGGACAGCAGGATTGCAGTGCGTCCCAGACAGGCAGACGCACACAGAGACAGACACATGGTTCCCCTCTCCCTTTCCCTCCCCCTCCCCTTCCCCCTCATCCTCATCCTCTCCCCTGGCCCACAGCCCCTGGGATGAGGACTCGGAGCAGTACCCCTTCCTGCTGCCTCCGCTCCCTCCCTCCCTGCCCTTCCCGCTGAGGGTGCATGTCTGGGAGGCAGCGCCTCCCGCCGGCCCCCCTGCTACTGTGCAGGCCCTGCCCCAGCTGTGGCCTTACGAGAGACAAGGAGTCTCTGCCCTGAGAGTAGGTCACTGAGAGAGAGGGATAGGGGTGAGAGAGAGAGAGAGAGAGAGGGGCAGGGGGGATAGGGGTGAGAGATAGGGAGGTAGAGAGATAGAGAGAGAGTGCGAGCGGGAGGGTTAGGACCCTGTGTGTGTGTGTGTGCTGTTGACCTTCTGTGTGTGTCTGCATGCTGTATTAACTCTGTGTGTGTGTGTGTGTGTGTGTATGTATTAACCCTGTGTGTGTATTAACCCTGTGTGTGAGTGTGTATTAACCCTGTGTGTGTATTAACCCTCAGTGCGAGTGTGTATTAACCCTGTGTGTGTATGTATTAACCCTGTGTGTGTGTGTGTGTGTGTGTGTGTGTGTGTGTGTGGCGCAGGTGCAGCAGCTGCAGCAGGTCCCAGTCCAGCATGTCTACTCCAGTCAGGTCCAGTACGTGGAGGGCGGAGATCCCAACTACACCACCAGCACCATGTGAGTCTCTCCCCCTCTCTGTCTGTCCCTCTTTCTGTCTGTTCCTATCAGTCTATGTGTTCCTCTCCCTCTCTCTGTCTGTCTCTGAGTGTCTGTCTGACTGCTTAATACAATGTGATATTCCCCTCTCCCTCTCCCTCTCTCTCCCTCCCTCCTTCCCTCTCCCTCTCTTTCTGTCTGTCCCTGTCTGTGTCTCTGAGTGTCTGTCTGTCTGTTTAATACAATGTGATATTCCTCTCTCCCTTTCTCTCCTCTGTAGACGTTCGGGCTACACATACCCCGAGACACCCCTGTACACCCAGACCGGGGCCACGCCCTACTACGACCCCCCCCCCGCCTCAGGCTCACAGGTCACGACCCCTGTGACCTCCCAGGCTGCGTCCAGCCCGGCGGGGGGAGGGGGCGGGGCCACGGCCGTGTCCATGTTCGTGTCGGGGGGTGGCCAGATCGTGGCCAATCCCGGCGCGGCAGGCGGTGGGGCAGCGGGCGGAGGAGGAGGAGGAGGAGGGGTGACGGGCGCGGCTACAGGGGGGGGCGGGCAGGCAGGGGGGGGTGCAGGTGGAGGCGGGGGTGGCGGAGCAGGGGCTGGGGGGGGGAGCTATGTCATCCAGACCACCGGCTACATGCTGGGCAACAGCGCAGCCAACCAGACCTACTCCCACACTACCAGAGCGTCGCCCGCCACGGTGAGGAGAGGGGGAGGTGGCGGGGAGGGCTCAGCTCCTGACCGCGGCTGTGTTTTGGTGGTGACACTGTTTCCCGTCTCCCCTCCCCCTCCAAGGTGCAGTGGCTGCTGGACAACTACGAGACGGCCGAGGGGGTGAGTCTGCCGCGGTCCACGCTCTACTGCCACTACCTGCTGCACTGCCAGGAGCAGAAGCTGGAGCCGGTGAACGCCGCCTCCTTCGGCAAACTGATCCGCTCTGTGTTCATGGGCCTGCGCACCCGCCGGCTGGGCACCCGGTACGTCACCACAATTCGCCACACTACACTACACCACACTACACTGCACTACAGACTGTTGTTTGTGTTGTGTATTGTGCTATTTTGACTGTACTGTGCTGTATTGTACCTGTGCTCTGACTGTGCTGTGCTCAGGGGGGGCCAGGGGGGCCACCACCACCCCACTATTAACTTGGTAAATATTAATATTGTAAATAAAATATTGCTATTCACATTAATAATGATTTGATACGAGCTACACTGCAAATACAGTAAGTATTTTGAAGCGCTAAAGAGCACTAGTGTGGCTACAATATGTGATGATAATGTATTAATGTACAATACATAACTGTTACACATGAAACCAGAGACAACTAATATTTGCAGTTTATCACATTTGCTTGCAGAACTCATTGTCTGAACACTTGCCGGAAAAACAAATAAAACTAATCATTTTGACTAATTGAAGTCAGTATGTTGGCCACATTCAAAATTCCTGTCTGCACGTGTGTGTGTTTTTAATCACAGATTTCAACATCTGAAATATCAGAAACTACAGTATTTTATTTACCATTTGATACCTCTTTATCTAAGAGCCTGGGCTTTTTCAGGGGAGGTGAAGACAAGGAAGTCGCAGGAGTTAATGGACGTTTTAAAAAGTTTTGAATCTCTGTCTGAGTGAGACCGCTTATTGCCACCAGCGCTTATTGGTTGAGCTGAGGCTGCGCAGTTCTGCACTGTCAGTGTACAGCGGGACGCGGAGGAGCGCAGCTTCTTGTTGGAGAGATGAATCAGTACCCGCTTGTAAGGCAAATCGAGCATGCGCAGGCACACATAATGAGCATATCGTAGGTAAACGATAATTACATGAAAATGTGAGTAAACGTTATTTCACAAATAAAAAGGTGCGTAAACAGCGTTTACGTGCGTTTACCCTCCACTACAACCCTGCTCTGCAGGCTTAAATAAGTCAGCGGTTCTCAAACTGTCAAATGAGCGTCCCTGAGCAATGACAAGAGGTGACTCATAGTCCTCCTCATAGTTTACTAAGACAATACAACCATAAGTTGCAAAATCATGAGAAAAAAAAGTAGGCATTTGATCAATATAGAGATCAGTAGCCTATGATTGCCAAATCCCATTTGCTGATTTTAATTTACTAGCTTATTAGCAAACTTGATCATTGATGCTGCGGAACTAGGTAGCAGAGTTAGAGCATATAGAAACAAAAACAGAAAAAGAGCAGACCTCTTGCAGATCCAATCTGTAGAACCCGTCTCTGAAATAACTGGAAAAGTCGTTGAGATAAAGCAAATAGAACTTTAATCAAGTCGGCTCGGAAGCACCACGTCAGGGAATTCCTTCGGTGTGAACTTAATGTTTACAAACATGAGTGAAGCTTTATAGGGAAATCATGTAGAATGTTGTGGCCGTTCATCCAATCAAAGGCTTCAAAAGATGCAAGCTGTGGAAAGTTTGTAGGCTGCCCTTCCCAAGGGAGGAGGTCATCATGGAGGCAGATGTCTGGTCCTGTTACAGCATCCAAACGGTACGATCTTGTGGTTTTCTTAACAACGAGGTAACATCTTTAGCTTTGAGAGGAGAAACAGGAAATCCACACACAGACAAACCCAAGGGTGGATACATTCGGGAAAACCCATATGCGATGCATTCGGAGAAACCCATTTCTCTTATCGTACAAAAACAGAAAAAGAAGCATAGAGAATAATTTCAATAGGATACATCTTTAACAACCACTTTGTTGGTTTTGCTAGACTAGATAAAGCTAATTTGCTCAGTCTGTATACAAGTCATTTCTAATGCTAACATCAATATAAAACATTATATAATGATCACAAAACACTTTCTTCAACTTTCCTATACAGAGTCTTCACTATCAATGCAAATGCACATCCACCATGTTTTAATACAATGCTATTTGGTGGCAGGTCAGGTGAACTGGGACTGTCCAGTTAAAGTAACTAGAAAAAAAACATACAGACAGGTTTATCTACACATGAAATGTCATCGTCATTAAAACAGTTAGTGTGCAAGCAAGCTGCTGTACAGCAATAAGAACAAGGCATAATCAGCTAACATCACCTTCTCTTGTGCTTGTTTTTCCTTCAGTGTATTTTTGTGCGCCAGGTTGGTGCGTTCTTAGTCTTTTTTCCGCCATTAAAATTTGGATGTGTCCCAATCCTATTTCTTTGTTTCTTTTTTACTACTACAGCCAGCGCATACCAAAACCAGATTGATGGCAGGTTTCTAGCGCATAACTTATGTTTGATTAAATGATCAAACATAAAATCCAATCTGAAAAGTGATGACTGGGATCAATTATAGAAAATATATTCAATTTATTAATTATTAGTTTTGGCTAGGGGGCACCCTAGCGGCCGCTTATGTTGCTTATGCCTAGAAACGGCTCTGCCTCCAGCTGGGTCACTCGCAGCTACGGCTAATGTCCCTAAATATCCCCAAACCTTTTTAAATCAGTGAATGTCCTGATGTGAAAAATACAAAAAAATGTTTAACGGCCTCATAACAAATGTGCTTTTTTCTATCTTTTAAGCAATGGATGTGAATGAAACTTTCAGGACATATTTAGAAAGTAAAGGTTAACCCATTAATGTTTAAAAAAAGTGATGACACCCCGGAATTGCTTCGCTGTCAATCAGCTGATTAAGCTGGGGTTCAGTTTATCTCATCCGCACTATGTCATCACGGTCATAATAAAATATTGTTTATAGACAAGCTTCTGGTTTTGAGTGACGCAACACGTGGGGGCGGGTTCTGCGTTGAACGTGAGTTGTGATTGGCTGTTGTCTAGATCCGGGCATATGGGGGAGGGCTTTATGATGAACACTGAGCTGTGATTGGTTGATTGACTTGCAGGCGGGAGTTTGTGTGCATTACATCAAGTAAAGATAAGCCAAATGCAATAGGAACTAACATGTTTTTAGTTCATGATTGAAGAGTTGCAGAAAATAGCAAGAGTGTGTGGTAGAAGGTTGATTCTTTATTCTGGCAGCTGCAGGGGAGCCTGACAGGAGAAGTTTCCTCAGACAGTCTCAGCAATTCTGAGTTACAACTGGTATTTTATGGGTTGTGTGCAAGACAGAGAAGACCGTTCTTTCATTCTTGATAGGTGCAAACAAGCTTACTAAGCAATTTGTAACTAATTAACAAGAGACATTTAAATTACTTACTACATAGACTTTATGAATTAATAACCTCTTGGTCAAGGATGCCAACACAGCAAGTTTTGTTAAACAACAAGATGTAGTGAAACAACAGAATACAGAGCCTTAGAGATAAGATATATATTTGAAATAAGAGAAAGAATCTATACTGTTTGAGGGAGGCTGTGTCAGCTTTAACCAGGTCCAAAGAGTAACAGAGAAACAGAGTCAGCTTTAAAACTCTAGGAATGTGAAATGTATCCAGAAGTATTACATTTAGTTCTAGAAATATTACATTTAGATCTTCAATGATATTTTCATTTACGTCAAGCTCTGTGCGTTTAAATATCGTATATATCCTTAAATTACGGCATTAAAAAGTGATAAGTGAAAAGATCTAGTCGGGTTATTGTGGGTTTCAAGGTGAGGTAAGTTGCTGAGTTGTATTGTAACTGTACTGTACCTGTGCTGTATTGTAACTGTGCTGTACCTGTGCTGTGCTGTAACTGTGCTGTACCTGTGCTGTGCTGCAGGGGGAACTCTAAGTATCATTACTATGGGCTGCGGATCAAGGCCAGCTCCCCCCTGCTGAGACTCATGGAGGACCAACAGCACCTGGCCATGAGACAGCAGCCCTTCTCCCAGAAACAGAGGTACTGACACACTGACAACTGACACACTGACACACTGAGCACTGACAAACCAACAGACTGACCACAGACAACTGATACACTGACCACTGACACACTGACACACTGGCCATGAGACAGCTCCGCAGGCTCTCGTGATAACCATGCCCATTGTGCCCTGCAGGCTGAAGCCGGTCCAGAAGGTGGAGGGGATGTCCAATGGGATGGCGCTGGGGCAGCAGCAGGGGGCGGGGCTCTCTGACATCAGTGCCCAAGTGCAGCAATACCAGCAGTTCCTGGGTGAGGAGAATGCCGGGCCACACATGACACAGGCCACACATTGACACAGAGCTCCACGCTGACACTCTCTACCATCTCTTGCCCCTCCTTCCCTGCCCCTGCACTCCCCCTCCCTCCCAGATGCCTCCCGCGCTCTGCCCGAGTTCCCTGAGGTGGATCTGCAGGGTAAGGCCCTGCCGGCAGGGATCTCCCTGGAACACATCAAGAGCTTCCAGCTGCTGTACCGAGAGCACTGCGAGGTCTGTGTGCCTGTCTGTGTGCCTGCCTGTGCATGTCTGACTGTCTGTCTGCGAGTCTGTCTGTATGTGTGTGTCTGTCTGGTGTGTCTGTCTGGTGTGTCTGCCTGTCTGTCTGCCTGTCTGTCTGTGTGTCTGCCTGTCTGTCTGTCTGCCTGTCTGTGTGTCTGATTGTCTGCCTGCGTGTGTGTGTGTGTGTCTGCCTGTCTGTGTGTGAGTGTCTGTCTGTCTGCCTGTCTAACCCTCTGTCCTTCCGTGTCCCAGGCGATCCTGGACGTGATGATTAACCTGCAGTTCACTCTGGTGGAGACGCTGTGGAAAACCTTCTGGAGATACAGCGACAGCACGAGCAGCGAGGGAGCCAGTCTCCCAGTGTGAGAGAGACACACACACACACACTATACACACACAATACACACACACACACACACACACACACAGACATACACACTGACACAGAGAGACACACTCACACACACACACACACACACCCCTTGCTGACGCCCCTTGCTCTCCTCAGGCACGACGAGTCGGAGAAGCGCCTCCCGCAGCGCAGTCTGGTCCTGCTGTGCAAATACGAGCCGGTGCTGCAGTGGAGCCGCCACTGCGACAACACGCTGTACCAGGGCCTGGTGGAGATCCTCATCCCGGACGTGCTGCGGCCCATCCCCAGTGAGCCCCGCCCCCGACACGCAACACACTGCAGATCAGACACATTGTAACTGCGCACTGTGTGTTACTGACCCTGTGTGTGCCAGCCTGTGTCAGAGTCAGAGTGACACTGTGTCAACGCCTGTGTGTGTCAGTGACCTGTGTCTCTGTGCAGGTGCCTTAACTCAAGCCATCCGAAACTTTGCCAAGAGCCTGGAGAGCTGGCTGACCACGGCTATGATGAACATCCCCGAGGAGATGGTCCGAGTCAAAGTCAGTCACTGTCCACTATATATCCGCTGCCCACTATATCCACTGTATACACTGTCCACTGCCCACTGTATACACTGTCCACTATATACATTGTCCACTATAAACACTGCCCACTGTATACACTGTCCACTATATACATTGTCCACTATAAACACTGCCCACTGTATACACTGTCCACTATATACATTGTCCACTATAAACACTGCCCACTGTATACACTGCCCACTATATACATTGTCCACTATAAACACTGCCCACTGTATACACTGTCCACAGTCAGGGTCCTGTACCTACAGGTGACGTCAGCGAGTGCGTTTGCACAGACGCTGCGCAGGTACACATCTCTGAATCACCTGGCGCAGGCGGCACGTGCCGTCCTGCAGAACACTGCGCAGATCAACCAGATGCTGAGCGACCTCAACAGAGTGGACTTCGCTAACGTGCAGGTCTGTCTCTGTGTCTGTCTGTCTCTCTCTGTGTCTGTCTGTCTCCTGATCTCTGTGTGTGTCTATGTCTCTGTGTGTCTGTCCATTCTGACTGTCCTGTTCCCCCTCCCCCTCCCTCAGGAGCAGGCGTCCTGGGTATGTCGCTGTGAGGACAGTGTGGTCCAGCGGCTGGAGCAGGACTTCAAGCTGACGCTGCAGCAGCAGAACTCCCTGGAGCAGTGGGCGTCCTGGCTGGACGGGGTGGTCAGCAGCGTCCTGAAGCCCCACCAGGCCAGCCCGGCCTTCCCCCGTGCAGCCAAGCTGTTCCTGCTCAAGTGGAGCTTTTACAGGTGAGGAGATGGGGAGAGAGAGGAGAGGAGGGGACAGGAGAGGGGAGGCACAGACAGACACACAGACAGCTGGGCTCTGCCTGTCCCCCGCAGCTCCATGGTGATCCGGGACCTGACCCTGCGCAGCGCCGCCAGCTTCGGCTCCTTCCACCTGATCCGCCTGCTGTACGACGAGTACATGTACTACCTGATCGAGCAGCGCGTGGCACAGGCGCGCGGAGAGACACCCATCGCCGTCATGGGGGAGGTACTGACACCCTGACACACTGTGAGACACTCTGACACACTGAGACACCCTGACACACTCTGAGACACTCTGTGAGACACTCACACTCTGACACACTGAGAGAGACTGTGACACTCTGACACACTGAGACTAGTACCACAGTAACCCTGCACAGGAAACTGCCATCACAGCAGCGCTCTCAAATTCAAATTCAAATTCAAAGGTGCTTTATTGGCATGATATGTTTTCACACAAGTATTGCCAAAGCAATTGGGTACATTGAGATTATATACAATAACATTAAGAACTTTATAAATATAAAATAAAATAGTTATTTACATTATTTTACATGGTTAATGTGCTGTGTTGTTGGTTTGGAGACATGGTTGTGGTTCTCTGGCTGTGTGGCAGGCTGTGATGTACTCTGCCGCGATCAGGGCGCAGTCTCTGTGCTCCCCCAGCCCCACTCTGAGCCGCGCCTCTGTGCTGAGCTGGGGGAAGTCAGGACTCTGCTGGCGAATCTGGGGAAGAAGGCGTCTCTGACCTGTGTGTATCTGGAGCAGGTCAGGGCGAAGTGCGCCTCTGTCTCTACTTCCCCACACCCACACTGTCCACACAGGCGTCTGTCTCTGGGGGTTCAGGTCTGCCTGTGCCGTCCGGTCTCCACCTCCAGGCTGTGGTCGCTCAGTCTGTACCTGGTCAGAGTCCGTCTCTGCTGGGGGTCTGTGACCCGTGTCAGGTATTCTGCCGGGCTGTATCCTCTGCCCAGGGCCCTGTATCACTCCAGCTTGTTCTGCTGTTTGGTTTGTTGAGCCCAGTGCTCGATGTAGCTGCGGTGCAGCGCCGCAGTGATGTGCTGGAGCTGGGGGGGCTGTCTCCTGCCTCGGCTGCTCAGCAGCTCTGTGCTGTCGGTGTGGCTCTGGGCACAGAGCCTCAGGGCCAGCTGGCCGAGGGTGTCTGTGTGGGGGTGTGTTCCTGCTGCCTCAGGGCGCTGTGCTGGTGGGTCTCTGGGCTGCTGAGTTTCAAGTGTAGCCAGTATTTCAGGGCTCTCTTCTGCACTGCACAGCCCAGAGGCAGTCACCCCAGTTCGGCTCGGCAGCCATTGTTGGGGCTGCTCCTGTGGAGCTTCCTGTGCAGGGCTTCTGTGGGGCTCCTCTCCCATTTTTCGAAGTCGGTGCTGATAACCGGGCCCCAGACCTCACTGCCATGCAGGAGGGCAGGATCACGCTGTCAAAGAGCTTCGTCCACAGCAGCACCGAGGGGCTCAGGGAGCTGATCCTCTTCCTGATGGTGTAGTCCGCCCTGCGTGCTTTGTCAGCGAGGGTCTTGACAGCGAGGGTGAAGTTGCCTGAGGAGTTTATTAGTAGGCCCAGGTAGGTGTAGCTGGCTGTGTGCTCTACTGTGGTGCTGTTGAGAGTGAAATTGTATTTTCTGCTTTGGATCCTGGCTTTCTTCTGGAAGATCATGATTTTAGTTTTGTCCATGTTGACCTCCAGGGCCCAGGCTCTGCCGCAGTGCTGTGTTGTCGGGGTCGCGGTGCTTTTAGTTTGAAAGTTCTCTACGTTTCTTGCGCATTGTTGCAGTCGTTGTCAAACCATTTTTCTGTCATGTTTTGTTTCTCTCTCTCTCTCTCTCTTCCTCTCCAGTTTGCCAGCCTGGGCAGGAGTCTGAACACACTGGACCCTGACAAAGGTACTGACCCCTGACCCCACACTTATTGCTACAGTAACGCCAGCGACGCACCTGTGTTCAGGAGGGGCGTCCTGATCCAGTCCAGGGCTTTGTGGATTAAAGAGCAGAGGAAATCCCACAATGCACTGCAGCTCAGAGACAGGCGAGAAGTTTAGAGAGGATCTGTGGTTACGCTACAGCCTTCATCTCCCTCTCTCTCTCCCTCTCTCAGAGGAGGACGAGGAGGAGGAGGAGGAGAGCGACGAAGACTGCCCTCAGGAGCTGTCTCTGGCCACGGACGGGGGGCTGAGCGACTCGCTGGAGCCGCCGGCCAAGCTGGCACGCACCGACGCCCGGGCACTGTTCACCACAGCAGCCTCGGACAACTGAGACAACACACACACCGGCCCGACGCACCCACACTGACACACCCACACCCTCGACACAGTGACCACCTCACACTGACGCACACACTGACACACACACACTGGCCACTGATTGGCCACACTGAACTGAACTGCCCTGTCAATCACAAAGCCACGGATAACAGACCACCAATCACAGCCTGCAGCAGGACGGCCTCGACTCCAGCGCCCGCCCGCCCATCACAGGCCGTCCAATCACAGATGAGCTGGACCGGGCTGTCAGTCGCTGGCCCAGCCCCGTTCTTGTTCCTTTTCCTCTCTCCCTCCGTCTCTCTCTCTCTCCCCCCCTCTGTTGTTCAGTTGTTGTTTTTGTTGCTGTAATGAGATTTAAAGTTTGTTTTGCGTCGCCTGCCTTCGTCTCGTCACGCGTGTGTGCGTGGGAGTTGTGAGAGGTGTATGTGTGTGAGTAGGGTGTAACTGCCCCCCCACCCCCATTGTGCCCCCCATCTCTTCTGGTGTTGTGTGTCTGTCAGTATTGAGTTTTTCTGCCAAAATGTTAATATATCAGATGAGCTGTGTTCACCAGACCCCGCCTCACCGCACAGCTCACACACTCACACTGCCCCAGAGACGCACACAAGACCCCGTCCCAGTCAGAGGCTGAACCCTCAGCCGTCGCGTCTCTAGTTCTGGTCCCTGGCGGCGCCGGGTCAGGCCCGTCCTGTGAACACAGCTCAGACAGCGTGCCTGGGGGGGCAGTCTAGCGTGGGAGGCAATTTTGTTTTAATTTTTAAAGAAGTTCTATAAATAAATTAAAGAGTTTTTAAAGGTGGTCTGTCCAGGGCGTCAGATGTGGCTTTACTTTCTGCTTCTGCTGGTTGGGACGACACCATAACACCCGTCACAGCCTCCTCCCTTTCACACGGTCTCTATCACAGCCCCCACCCTCTCACTCTCTGTCTCTGCCTCCTCCCTCTCACTGCCTGTGTCACAGCCTCTCAATTCAATTCAATCGAGCTTTATTGACCCGAGACTTTGGTAGGGAAGCAGGTTTAACGGCCAAATATAAAAATATCGTTCAATGTCTGTAGAGAAGAAAAATAATAGAAAAAAGCGATTCAGTCAATGAGTGTGGAGCTACAGACCAGCGCCGTGTCCAGTCCAGAGCGACCCTCGCTGTCCGGTCTCCAGTGTCCTCCCTGTCCGCTGTGCTGTCCAGTCCGGACCAGCGCAGTCCACACACACACACACATACACTGACATAGAGACACACGGAGGCAGATGTGAACTTCATTTTGTTTTTAATAAAAATGAACAACAACACAAATAAAACAAGACTAGAGAAGCGTGCAGCAGCTCGACGCCCCCCCGGTCCTCAGCACAGGAACGAGAGCCGGTCAGCGGAGAGGAGCCGACGGACGAGCAGCCGGGGGTCCGGGGGTCCGTCTGTCCACTCACAGCACGATCCAGGTGTAGCGGTCACTGTCGGCCAGCACCTTGAGAGACGAGCCTGAAATACAGAGCAGCCTGTCAACACCGCACCACAACTACACAACACAGTACAACAACAGGACAACTACAACAACACAACAACAGCACAGCACTACAACAACAGCACAGCACTACAACAACACAACAACAGCACAGCACTACAACAACACAGCACCACAACAACAGGACCACTACAACAACACAACAGCACAGCACTACAACAATAACAACAACACAGCACTACAACAACACAACAGCACAGCACTACAACAACAACACAGCACTACAACAACACAGCACCACAACAACAACACAGCACAACAACAGGACCACTACAACAACACAACAACAGCACAGCACTACAACAACACAGCACAACAACAGGACCACTACAACAACACAACAACAGCACCACAACAACACAACAACAACACAGCACAGCACAATACCACAGAACCACAGCACTAAGCACGTCGGGAACACAGCGTTACAACACATCAGTAGAGTGTTCAGTGTGTTTGTGTGTTCAGTACCTGTGTGCAGTGTGTTCACAGGGCTCCCACTCATTGTTACCAATGAAATTCCAAAGCTCTTCCTTGACTTTTTACCAAATTTCCATGACTAGACACGTGCATTGAAACGAGGCAGCCACTGGGATGTCACGGGCTTTTTGACACTAAAGCCTTCGTAGCAGCGCCATGTTGCATGTAGCAGCCTGGCAGTGTCTTCATGCGTGTGCCCATGTGCCCGACAGATGCTGGCGGTTAAAGAAGTATTTATACTTAATACAACTGACCAGTTTTTAGTGACCCCTGCCCCTGGTCTCAGGAGAGGGATCCGGCGCTCATGAGGCGTGTTGTTGTGGCGCGGCCCACAGCGCGTCACATCAGAAGTGAAGCCCGACACACTACTGTGTCCCAGACTGAAGTGCGTACACGAGCAGGACAGACAGACGCACTGCTGTGGGCGCGGCCGTCTGTTTCAGGATTCGTTTAGATTTAAGATGTACGTGAACAAGGAGCTGACTAACACAATGAACAGGCCAGGAGAATCGCAGGCCAGTTTTAAATGTCCTGTAAAATGACTTTTCCAAAACTTTATAGATATTTAATGAAATTTCAAAACATTTCCAGTTTTGGAAAACGAAATTTAAATTCCATAACTTTTCCAGGATTTCCACGACCAGTGGGAACCCTGTGTGCAGTAACTTTGCGCAGTGTGTTTAGTGTGCAGTACCTTTGTGCAGCGCCTCGTTGGTCATGCGGTTGATGTATCGGGAGCTGCTCTCGGGCACCAACCACTTCATCACTGTGTTCACACACGACTTCCTGTACGAGCTCCACACACTGCCGCTGAGACAGAGACGCACGGGTTACACACGGGTTACACACACACATACACATGCACACACGCACAGCCGCTGAGACACAGAGACACACGGGTTACACACGGGTTACACACATACACGCTGCTGCCGAGACACAGACACGAGGCCAGTTAACATACACAGACACACTGACCTGGTCTGACCCTTGACTTCTATGAGGTCACCAACGCCCACTGTGTGACACGCCCCACTGCTGAGGTCCCAACACACCTGCAGGCTGGAGTGATAGGAGTGAGGCCTGAGAGAGAGAGGGGAGAAAGGGGGGGAGGAGAGTCAGTCTTTTGGAAACAAACCCATGTATAACCAATGGTGATGAACCCGTGCTGCGTGTGCAGGGCGTGTGCAGGGCGTGTGCGAGGCGTGTCAGGACCTGCAGTGCTCCTCCTCGGGGCTGGGGAAGGCCAGCAGCAGCAGCCCGATGTTTATCACCACCGTGTGCAGCTCTGGACACACCTGAGAGGACAGAGGGACAGAGAGGGACAGGCTGTCAGTTGGATAGAGAGGCGGTGTGTCGGTCAGTGCATCAGCCGGTCAAGTGTGTAGCTCAGGCTGACCTCCAGGATGACGATGTCGTAGTCGCTGAAGGAGCAGAACTGGTCGCTCCAGGCGGCGTCTCTGCGGATCACCTCGTTGATGACGTACTCGAAGTCCAGGGTCAGCTGCTCCACACACACACACTGACCCTGGGGGGGCAGGACCGTTACACACTGAGACTGCAGAGACGGACAAAGACACTCTCACACACACACACACAGGCGGACTGTCAGTCAGACACACACGCACACAGGCAGACAGTGTACCTGGCTGGACTGTGGCCCCTTCAGCAGGCGCAGATTACGGCCCTGCAGGTCAGTCACAGTGAACGGCAACAAACCCTTGTCATCCTCATAGTCTGAGAGAGAGAGAGAGAGCGCATAGGTCAGCCGCAGCGTCAGACGGCCCTCCAGACTGTAGCGCTCAGCCCCCCAGCCCCCATGCCTGCGCTCACCTGTGTCCTGCTCCGGCGCCCCCGGGGGCTGAAGGCAATACTGCAGCCGGGTGTAGTTCACACTACCGGGCTCGGATGGGGGCGGGAGGGAGGAGGAGGAGGAGGCTGGAGAAGAGGCCGAGGGGGAGGAAGGGGAGGAGGCGGACGCCAGCGGCCCCGCAGTGTTGCGCTGATGCGCCTGACCCGAGACCCCCCGCCCCTCCAGCCCCGAGGAGGACGAGGAAGCAGGACTCTTGCTCTTGCTCTTGCTCTCACGCTCACTCTCCTCCTCCTCCTCGTCCTCCTGCATCCGCTGCTCCCTCTCTCCTGCCTGTGCTCTCCTGAACAGGTCTGCTGCGAACTCCCGGGCCCGTACGGCAGCCTGTGATTGGTCAGGGGAGGGCGGCGGGGGGCGGGTCTTGGCGGGGTCCTGGCTTTGCGATTGGCTGGGGGGCGAGGGGCAGGGTGAGACGGGCGCGGCGGTGGGCAGCCCTACTCCGGGGTCCTTCTTCCGGTACAGGATCTGCGTGGACTCGCCCTGGGCCCCTGCTGGAGCGAGAGAGAGAGAGAGAGAGAGATAGAGGGAGAATCAGTGTAGCAGCAGTGCAGTTGAAAGTAGGTTTGGGTGATATAAAAAATTACACATCGCCAATGATGGACATGCAAACATCACAATATCAGATGATATTGGCTCGTGGGGGTGCAAGTTGCGCAGGTACGTACTTGGGGGGGGGGGTATTGGAGGGGCGGCGGCTGGGGAATGTGAGTGTTATGAGTGCAAGCCTACATTACGTGTTTTATATTTATTTTTGCGTTGCGAGAAAATCGCCTTTTTTTTCCTTCAATATAAAGCTGGGCTCGAAGGTTGAAGAGACAAATGAGGAGACTTTCTTAGCGACAATCAGGCTGGTTTAATATCGCGCAGGAGTCCTACACATCGCTGTCAGATCATCTCTCAGACACGTTGCAACACACTTTAATGCTGTACTGCACAAACAGAAAGACATTAAGACAGAAGTGCTAATTCGTTCTGGCACCACTATCCGACATCTTACTCCCAGCTCCTCTCGCTATCCACTCACCGGTCTGCACAGAAACGGGGCGGGCGAGGTAAACCAGCGTCACAGACATCTAATAGAAGAGCACAAACAAATATATGCACATCGCACTTGTATATGGGTTCATTACAAGCTGCGATAGAAACCCTTCGCCCCATCGTGCTCGTTTGGTGTCCATTAATAACTCAGTGATCAAGGATCCTATCCAGTCTGTTTTTGAATGTTCCCAAATTGTCTCTTCAGCCACATCAGTGGGGAGTTTGTTCAGATTGTGACGCCTCTCTGTGTGAAGAAGTGTCTCCTGTTGATATACGATAACGTCGGCTATGACAACCCTAACTGAAAGCACTGCAACACAAGCGCAGTGTAACAGCGTCACACAGGAGTCAGGGTGGCACTAGCACGGCGGCAGTGTAGGAACAGTGTAGTAACAGTGTAGTAGCCCTTACCGGGGCAGACGGACACAGCGCAGGCCACCAGGGAGTAGCTGGTGTTGAGCAGCACCACCTGGTCCTGCTTTAGCTGGAAGGCCGGCTGGAAGGTGGGGAATGGGTAGACAACCTGGTACCTGGAGTTCAGCAGATACCCATGGGCCAGACACTGGTCACTGACTGAGAGAGAGAGAGAGAGAGAGAGAGAGAGAGAGAGATGCAGCCGTGACGTAACAGTGGTCTGCGGTTTCGGGTTAATTGATCACAAGCTTTTCATCACCAGTGACAATTCATCCTCGACAAACAATTGTGATCAACAAGTTTTCTGTTAGAAATCACTCCTTATAGTCCCCAATTAAGGCCACAATATATCATAAACTTCCAAAAACAAAGGGCGCTATAATAATCTCTTATATTTTGTAAGTCGCCCTGGACTGCTAAGAAATAAATAATAAATAAACAGATACAGTTCATATTCAATTCAGTAGCTACAGAAATAAAACATTTACTGTCTGTTGATTTAGCTCAAATATTTCTTAATGTCCTACAACGATTCCAAAACAGCCTTAGATTAAATCCTACAGAGACGCACAACAGTTTAGTCTGTTTCACCTCTAATCTCACCCCTTTGTATCCATATCTCCGGCTACATGCCTGCAAGCAGACTTCCTGCAGAAAACTACCATAACCAGAATGCATCCGTCAGCGTGTTTACATGCTGTTCACTTCAGTCCTTCAGCACACAATCTGACCATTTAGCCAGTGAAGGCTCAGACTCTCGCGTGGCACCCCATGTAAACCCGCCAGCAGAGTGGTGCATTGTGGGCAGGTCGTCTCCTGCAGGAAGTCTCTCTGTATACACGGCCAGTGTGGAGGCCACAGTTGCTGCTCGAGTCGACCTGCTTTTGAGATAATTTCTTATGAAAACCATAAGACAATTATTTGTTTTCATTCTCCCGACTCGAGCTGCCAGTGAAATTACAGGCTTCATCAAGACTCTCACGATTTGTCCAGCACTTTCAAGCCCTGGAGATCAGTTTAGCATTGTCCACACTATTTCCAGACTAGCGTACGAACCGTGTGTGCGAGTGTGGTGTGTGTGTGTGTGTGTGTGTGGGGTACCTGTCTGGGCAGGGCCGGGGGTGCCGCTGCACTGGGCGCAGGGCTGGGGGGGGGGCATGCTGGCGATGGTGATGTAAATGTCTCTGTTGTTCTCGTCGCTCATCATCAGATTCATCAGCAGAGAGCTGGAGCTGCGGGTACTGACACACACACACTGTGATACAACTACACAACCACACTGTGACACAACTACACACACACTGATAGACACACAGTGACAACTACAGACAGTTACACTACACACACACAGTTACACAACTACACAACCACACACAGTGACACCACTACAGTGACACAACTACACACACTTACACACTATTACACACACACAGTTAAAAAACAGTTACAGACACAATCACACACACTCTCTCACACAATTAAACAACCCCCCCACCCCCACCCCCACCCCCAAAGCTCACTTGAAGCCGAAGACAACGATCTTGGAGCGGTCGCTGGGCCACTCACACACGGTCAGGAACAGGTCGCTGTAGATCTCCTCGCCAGCAAACAGGCGCACCTCCCGCACCTGAGAGAGAGAGAGAGTGTGAGTGTGAGTGTGAGTGTGAGTGTGAGTGTGAGTGTGAGAGTGATAGGGAGAGTGTATTACCTGGCGCAGGCGGCTGTGCAGGTTGAACTCCCACCAGTACAGGCGGTAGGTGTAGAAGGAGAAGTCGTCGTCGCCACAGTCGCTGGTGTAGGAGAGCACGTAGCGGCCACACTTCGTAAAGCCCAGGAAGATGTGCCTGCAGGTGGGACACACCGTCACACACCACCACAGCAACACAAACACACCACAGCACACACCACCACACCACCACACCACACACCGTCACACACACACTACAACAACACAAACACACACACCACAGCACACACCACACCACCACAGCACACACACACCGTCACACACACACTACAACAACACAAACACACACATACGCACACAGACACCACCACAGCACACACAACACACACACACACACCACCACAGCAAACACCACAACAACACAAACACACACACCGTCACACAATACAACAGGAATTCACACAGAGATGCAGAGACCATGTTAAAAGCTACACACTAACTGTCATATAAAACCACAGGCAGACAGACAGGCAGACAGGCAGGGCCCTCACCCGGCCCGGAGGAACTCCTCGCTCACGATGCTCTTCAGAGACACACAGACGCGTGGCGGCAGCTTCCTGAACACACGCTGACTGAGCTGCCCAGACACCTGAGACAGAGAGAGAACGGCAGGGCAGTATTAGCCTGGGAAACAGAATAGACACTGATATACACTCACCTAAAGGATTATTAGGAACACCATACTAATACTGTGTTTGACCCCCTTTCGCCTTCAGAACTGCCTTAATTCTACGTGGCATTGATTCAACAAGGTGCTGAAAGCATTCTTTAGAAATGTTGGCCCATATTGATAGGATAGCATCTTGCAGTTGATGGAGATTTGTGGGATGCACATCCAGGGCACGAAGCTCCCGTTCCACCACATCCCAAAGATGCTCTATTGGGTTGAGATCTGGTGACTGAGGGGGCATGTTTAGTACAGCGAACTCATTGTCATGTTCAAGAAACCAATTTGAAATGATTCGACCTTTGTGACATGGTGCATTATCCTGCTGGAAGTAGCCATCAGAGGATGGGTACATGGTGGTCATAAAGGGATGGACATGGTCAGAAACAATGCTCAGGTAGGCCGTGGCATTTGAACGATGCCCAATTGGCACTAAGGGGCCTAAAGTGTGCCAAGAAAACATCCCCCACACCATTACACCACCACCACCAGCCTGCACAGTGGTAACAAGGCATGATGGATCCATGTTCTCATTCTGTTTACGCCAAATTCTGACTCTACCATCTGAATGTCTCAACAGAAATCGAGACTCATCAGACCAGGCAACATTTTTCCAGTCTTCAACTGTCCAATTTTGGTGAGCTTGTGCAAATTGTAGCCTCTTTTTCCTATTTGTAGTGGAGATGAGTGGTACCCGGTGGGGTCTTCTGCTGTTGTAGCCCATCCGCCTCAAGGTTGTACGTGTTGGGGCTTCACAAATGCTTTGCTGCATACCTCGGTTGTAACGAGTGGTTATTTCAGTCAAAGTTGCTCTTCTATCAGCTTGAATCAGTCGGCCCATTCTCCTCTGACCTCTAGCATCAACAAGGCATTTTCGCCCCCAGGACTGCCGCATACTGGATGTTTTTCCCTTTTCACACCATTCTTTGTAAACCCTAGAAATGGTTGTGCGTGAAAATCCCAGTAACTGAGCAGACCGGCCCGTCTGGCACCAACAACCATGCCACGCTCAAAACTGCTTAAATCACCTTTCTTTCCCATTCAGACATTCAGTTTGGAGTTCAGGAGATTGTCTTGACCAGGACCACACCCCTAAATGCATTGAAGCAACTGCCATGTGATTGGTTGGTTAGATAATTGCATTAATGAGAAATTGAACAGGTGTTCCTAATAATCCTTTAGGTGAGTGTACAGGTCTGATGAGAGGCTGCCTCCTTGTGGCCGGACGGCAAACTACAGCCTGGAGAGCTGGTAAGGAGGCAAGACGCACTGGGGTCGATTCTGTCTGTTATTGTGTAATCACTCCACTGATAATAATGACTAGTGATGAGCAGGAATCACAGCACCACCCCAGGGCACCTCTGTCCAAGGGGATGGGACCTTTCACCAGACAAAAGGGATTTGACCAGACACTGAAACATCACGGTTACTACAGCACACAGGGGTTTATGTGAAGCAATACGGTTGGAGATGTAGGTGTGATGCCATAGTGTAGTACAGAACATTATCACAGTCTGCAGTATATTACTGAATGATGCAGTATCATGTATTACTGTAGTAAAGTGCAGTAAATTACAGCGGACAGATGCTCAAGGGCACCAGACCAGGCAGGTCAATAATGAGAGCACTGCACGCCTGCGGTGCGTCTGTCCCCTGACCGCTGTGGTCCTGTCTGTGCTGTGCCACAAACTTGGCCTTTATCTGGTCTGCCCGTGTTTGTGTATTCCAGCGGTTATGATGTCAAACGGCTCGGCCTCAGTGTCCCCCCTGTGTGGTCAGTGCAGCAGGGATGTTGGATTTCTTCATTGCAGAAAATATGGATAAAGGCTTCAATGACTGTCCTGAACGGATCTTCATTTCATTATTATTACTATCACATTATTTTTCCATCCAGTGGCCCATCAATACAGCTGGGTTTGTACTGGAGCATTCTGGGTACAGTAGCAGAGACCCCACTGGGACTGAATCCACGACCCCCAGCTCAGGAGCCCCGAGTCCCTGAGATGTCCGCCCCTCATCTGAGAGCAGCGACAGACTCTTTCAGCACCGAGGACACCGTTTTAAACATAACCGTCAGCCTGTCAACCCACCCAGAGCCCATCTAACAGCCGCGGCCATCAGCTATATCTGACTTTTAATACAGAGTTTGCAAGAAGAAACGTAAGAGTGATGCATCTGTCCATAACAGGAGTGATATATACGTGTATGTGAGTCTGTCTGTCAGTGTGTCTGTGTCTGTGTATATGTATGCGAGTCTGTCTGTCAGTGTGTGTGTGTGAGTCTGTCTGTCAGTGTGTGCGTGTATGTATGCAAGTCTGTCAGTGTGTGTGTTTATGTGTGTGTGTGTCTGTGAGTCTGTCTGTCAGTGTGTGTGTGTGTCTGTGAGTCTGTCTGTCAGTGTGTGTGTTTATGTATGTGAGTCTGTCAGTGTGTGTGTGTATGTGAGTCTGTCTGTCTGTCTGTCAGTGTGTGTGTGTCTGTGTGTATGTGAGTTTGCTGTCTGTCTGTCTGTCAGTGTGTGTATGGGTATGTGAGTCTGTCTGTCTGTCTGTCTGTCAGTGTGCGTGTGTATGTATGTATGCGAGTCTGTCAGTGTGTGTGTATGTGTATGTGAGTCTGTCAGTGTGTGTGTATGTGTATGTGAGTCTGTCTGTCTGTCTGTCAGTGTGTGTGTGTCTGTGTGTATGTGAGTTTGCTGTCTGTCTGTCTGTCTGTCTGTCTGTCTGTCTGTCAGTGTGTGTGTGTGTGTGTGTGTGTGTGTGTGTGTGTGTGTGTCAGTCAGTCAGTGTGTGTGTACGTGAGTCCGTCAGTGTGTATGTTTGTCTGTATACAGTATAATGGCACTGCCGGTGTGTCCAGGTGATCCGAGTGACACACAGGTGAAGCTGCCCGCTGACACTCCTGACCCGCCACTAACACCGTGTCACGGCCCGGCTGTGGGGGACAGGGAGTCCCGGAGCCACACCGAGAGAGGCCGGCCGAGGCGCCGGCACTGAAGCCCCATCCGGCAGCGAGCGCTGTTTTGCCTGCGCGCCGCTGCGCAGAGTCGCTCGGTCGGTCCGGTAGTAAGTCTTCCGCTCCCCGGCTCTGCAGCCACGCTAACCCGGCCCCACATTACCTGTCCCCGGGCGAGCAGGCGGACGACGTGCTCCCGGTGCCTCCTGGCCGGCTTCTGTTTGTTTTCATCCCTCTCCGATTTCGAGCTGGGCGCCATTTTCCGCCGCTGCCAGCTCCCTCTGCGCGACCTCCTTCCTGCCCACGCCGCCCGCCCATTGGCCAACGCCGCGCCCGCCGAGCTCTCCCATTGGCCACTGGGGGTGTCAATCGCAACAAGGGGGACGGCAACCCCGCTGCGCTGCGATTGGACAGGCTCTTGCCCCGCCGCAGCCGCGGTGTTGCGCCGGGGGCAGCAGTGGCGTCAGGGATGGACGGCGATGCCGGGATCGGACTGGGACTTTGCTGCGGTGATCGAGCCGTTATTTCACCGGCGCCCTTTCCCCGGGAGCCACAGCGCGGTTATAAACACTGACAGTGTAAACCGGACTGTCCCAACGTGATGGTAATTAGTTCTGACAATAAAGATTTTAAAATTTGAATGTACTACCTATTCAATTATGTACCCCCCCCCCCCCCCCAACACACACACACTGCCTCCTCCGACCAGACAAACACAGCAGCCACTTTCTTAAAATTATTTATTTCATAATATAATTTTCATTTCATTTTACTTCTCTTAAAATAGTGCTTTGTTTTTTCTCTCAGGCAGAGTTGCTGCCACCCCCTCTCTCGCTCCCATCTCTCCTGTCTCTCTCCAGGGGGCCCCACTCACTCTGTCAGCCACAGACACTCAGCACAACAAAGTGCAAACTCAACACACGACACCCCCCCCACCCCAGAAAAAGATTTTAAAAAGACCGCACCCCCCACCCCTTATTCCAGCTCAGGGTCTTCATTACTTTATTGATTGGAGTCGTTAAATAGGAGCAGTAATCTGTCCGGCTGTTAATCCGTCACTCCTTGGCAGGGGCCGGAGCCGTTAACCCCTTGAGCACCAGAGGCACCCGCGTCTCCGCCAGCCCCCCCAATAGCCACAGCTTCTATATTAATTAACTAATTAATTAATACACCTTCACAGAGAAGCAGGGAGCCTGCCAATGCAATAACCTGCCCATTACGTCGGCTCTGATGATGATGTCATTGTTCTGTTCTGTGCACTGAAACATTACACCTGAACTCTAACCCCCCCTGTAGTTTCATTATCGTTATTACTGTAGTGCATTTCCTTTCATTATTGGATTCTGCTGTGTGTGCGCGTGTGTGCGCGTGTGTGCGTGTGAGTGTCTGTGTTTGAGTGTGTGTGTGTGTAGCAGCAACCCCCCTCAGATGGCTCTTGGGCGCCTCTTCTGTAGGGATTCCATCTTTGAGAGAGAGAGAAAGTCAGACATTTAATCTTAGGCAGTATGTAAATAAAATGTTTTTATAAATTAAATAGCTTAATAGTGTGTCAACAGCGTATTGATAGCTCTGTGTGTTGACGGGGAAGTGTGCTGACAGTGTAGTGACAGTGCAGTGTGTCGACAGGGCAGTGTGTCTATAAGGCAGTGTGTTAATAGTGTATTTATAGCTCAGTGTATTGACAGCGCAGTGTGCTGACAAGTGTGCTGTCAGAGCAGTGTTTGGCAGTGCAGTGTGCTGACAGCACAGTGTGTCGAGAGGGTTACCTCGCTCTCCACCATCTTCATCCGGTACAGGGCATCTCTAGCAGCTTCCTGTAGAACAGAGAACAGCTGTTACACCCCCTCACTGTACACCTCTCTCTCTCACCCCCACCTCTCTCCTCCTTTCTTTATCTCTCCCTCTGTACATTACTCCCCTCTCCCTCTCTCTACCTTTATTTCACTACCCACCCTGCACCTTTCCTCTCCTCCTCTCTCCCCCGCCCAGCTCCCTCCTTGTCTCGTACCCGGTGTCCCTGGCTGGACAGCTGTTTGACAGAGTCTCCCAGTCCGACAATGAACTTCTTCAGCACGGCCTCGTAGTCTGCGATGGGACAGAGCATAGCGTTACACTCTGTACAGGGGTGTGTGTAGGTGTGTACAGGTGTACAGATGTGTGTCCAGGACAGGTGTAGATGTGTGTGTGTGTGTGTGTGTGTGTGTGTGTGTGTGTGGGTCTGTTACACAGGTGTGGGTGACTGTGGGTGTACAGGTGTACAGATGTGTGTCCAGGACAGGTGTGTGCAGGTGTACCCTTCAGCAGGCCGGGGGAGGGCCGCTCCAGCACCCCTCTCTGCCACTGCAGCCGGCGACACACGTCCTTGTGCTGCTGCAGCAGGTCAGCGGGGGGGTCCCGCCGAGACTGACGGCACTCTGACAGCTGGGGGGCAGGAGAGAGACGTTGATGGACAGACAGAACCACTGGTTATGACAGACAGACAGAGACAGACAAAGAGACTGACCTTCCGCTCGGCTCTCTCCTTGTCATAGTTCAGCAAACTGAGGCTGTGGAGCTTGTAGGGAGCAGAGCGACTGAGAGAGAGAGAGAGAGAGAGAGAGGTGACTCATCAGGTCAGTGCATCAGTCAGGTGTTGAGGTGTGCATCAGTGACTCACTTGGCATTGTTGTCTTTGGGGGGGTCACTGGAGCGCTGGGATTTAGGTGCAGCTGCCTGAGAGACAGACAGACAGACACACATTAATACTAAGACTAACAGAAACTTCTGCCTTCCTTATCCTCCTCCCCCTCT
This sequence comes from Amia ocellicauda, assembly GCF_036373705.1. Taxonomy (NCBI): domain Eukaryota; kingdom Metazoa; phylum Chordata; class Actinopteri; order Amiiformes; family Amiidae; genus Amia; species Amia ocellicauda. The sequence goes on from NC_089856.1 coordinate 782,006, forward strand.
CTCCCCCTCCCTCACCGGGGGCGGTTTAGCGGCGGGGGGGTCGATGACGAGCCAACGCTCAGTGACCGTGTCCAGCTGCGGCCCCTCCAGCGGCTCCCTGATGCGCACCCTGACCTCCACACGCCCCCCCGTGGGCCTGCGGCCGTCCAGCACCTGAGAGAGAGAGAGAGAGAGTAGTGGGGGGAGAAGTGTCTCAGTGCGTCCGTGTGTCAGTTTCAGTGCGTCCGTCTCAGTGCGTCCGTCTCGCTCACCTCCACAAACTGTCTGATCTCACACTGCGTGTCCAGAGCTTCCAGTTTGAGCTGCCCTGTGCCCACAACCTTGTCTCCCTTAAACAGGCCCCTGTAACACAACAACACAACATTGTAACACTCTCTCACACACACGCACGCACGCACGCTCAGTCAGTCAGCGTGTGGGTCAGCCGGTCAACTCACCCCTTGTGGACGACCTCCAGCCGGATGCCCTTGCTGTGGATGACCCTCTTGAGTGCTCGGTGACCCCGGGAGATGGACAGCTGGAAGTGGTCCCCGAACTCTGCAGGGGTCAGGGGTCAGGGGTCAGAGAGAGCGTCAGTGTGTCAGAGAGCCATGATTTCAGTCTGTGTCTGTAAGTCCTGGTGTCAGCGTGTCAGAGAGGTGCATTGTGGGTACCTGGGCAGTTGGTGTTCTTTACTGTGCTAGTCTTATCCCTCTGAGCCTCCTCCTGTAAGAGAGAGAGAGAGAGAGAGAGACAGCACCAGCGTGAGCAGGAAGGGAGTGTGAGTGTGTGTGAGTAAGAGTGAGAGAGAGTGTTTGTGTTGTGTGTCAGTATCTCGGTGCGTCACTCTTACCAGGCTGGGGAAGGGAAACTCAAAGCGAATGCTAGCATCCAGATCATTAGGGGACCCTAATGGAAGAGAGAGGGAGAGGAACAGTGAGAGAGCAGCACAGAGCCCAGACTGGAGCCACACAGACAGACAGACAGGAAGAGGAATGGGGAGACAGACAGACAGATGGACAAACACACACAGAGACAGACCTGAAGGAGCAGGCAGGTTGATACCCTTCACTATAGTCAACTGCATCTCAGAGCTGGATAGCTTTGGGAAGACCCTGCAGAGAGAGAGAGGGGAGGGTCTCAGTCACTGTGGCAATGTGTGGGAGTGTCAGTGTGCGTGTCGGTGTGGGATTGTCAGTACTGACTTGACGGTGCTGATGGTGCGCTCCTCATAGTGGTATGCCGGCACGGGCTGTCCCCCCCCGTGGGCCCGACGCAGCACAGCCAGGGACTGCAGGCAGTGATCCGACAGCCGCTCGAACCTAGAGCACAGGGACACCGTCACTCACCGTCTCACAGACAGGAGAGAGGGACAGAAAGACACACTGGCAGAGACAGAGAGACACACCTGGCCGTCTCAGCTACGTTCCCCAGGGATGTGAACTGCTGAGAGTGACTGAGACACTTCTGCAGAGAGAGAGAGAGAGAGAGAGAGAGGCTGTGAATAGTACGATTGTGTGGTTGTGCAGGTGGGGTGTGTGATTGTGCAGTTGTGTGTCTGACCTGGTGCTGCTGTTTCAGCAGGTCCATCAGCTGTCTGTACTGCTGCACCTTGGCTGGGGACAGGGAGGGGCCGGAGGACTGGACCAGCGTGTACTCACTGTCACTGACCGGAGCGCTGGGCATCTGAGGAGCAGGGAGAGGAGTGGGGAGAGGAGCGGGGAGAAGGAGGTGGAGAGAGGTGCAGGGAGAGGGAGAGGAGGAGGAGGAGAGAGAGAGAGAGGGAGAGCAGAGACGAGGAGGAGGGGGAGGAGGAAGCCCAAGAGTGAGAAGATGGAGGGATGATGAGAGACAGAAGACACACGAACACATCGCACCCCCACCAGCGGTCAGGCGTCGCCCTTACCTTGGAGATGTCAATGGGCAGGCCGGCGCTGGCCGCGGCGATCATGGGCTCCAGGCCCTTGGCGTGACGCAGGTGCAGCGCTGCCCCCTGCATGTCCCCCAGCTGCTTCGCACGCAGAGCTGCTTTCAGGAGCTGCTGCTTCCGAGTCTGCAGCAGCTCCGTCTGCTGCTGGGCTGCACGACACACACTGCGTTACAAACACGCACTGCCCCTGGGCTGCACAACACACTGTGTTACACACATACGCTGCTGCTGGGCTGCACAACACACACACACACACACACACACACACACACACACACACACAGTCAACGCACACCCCTACCCTTGGGTCCCATCTTTGGTTTGGGGTTGTCTGTGGGGGCTGGGGTCACCCCTGTGTTACGATGGGCGGGGGGGCGAGGGGCAGCAGGGCGCAAAACCGACTGGACGAAGACAACAGGAGGGCAGAGAGAGAGAGAGAGAGAGAGAGAGAGAGGAGGGAGGAGTTTAAAACTTCGATCCATAGTTACTACACACAGTAAAGATGATCCCACACGAGCTCACTCTCGTCTCACCTTCACATCTTCCTCCTCTGGCCCGCCCTCTTCCTCTGCGTCTGCATCCTGATTGGCCAGCTTCATAGCGGTCTCCAGCACTCCCATGATGCTCTGCTGCCCATCTCTGGCCTCTGACCCCTGGAGTGGCGGGCACCCTGCCAAAGAGGTCACACAGAGGTCATGCTGGGTTCCCACAACCTCCACACAGACAGTCATACAGACAGAATTGTTAGAGTGAAAATGAAAAGATGTAAATGAACTGCAGGTATTTTGAATTGAATCAATAAAGTATTTTAAAAATTGAAAAAAAAAAAAAATTGAGACAGACAGAATGTGTCAGTCAGTGTGTCAGTATGTCAGTCAATGTGTCAGTGTGTCAGTCAGTCAGTGTGTCAGTTACCTGGGGGCACAGGCAGCTCTGACAGGTTGACCGGCCGGCCGGCCTTGTTGGCTCTGATAGCATCCTGATATTGCTGAGGGAGGGGGAGGGGAAGACTTGATTATTGCATCTCCACACGTCTCCCTCCCTGTCTCTCCCGCTCTCTTCCCCTCATCCCGCCCCTCCGCCCCGGTCACCTTGATGATGCGCTGGTGCATCCTGGCCTTGCGGTCGTCCCCCTTGCTCTTGGCGGTCTCCGCAGCAACGCGATACTTCTCCATCCTCTGCTGCAGCGCCTCCGCCACACTGCGCGGCGCTAGAGTCGGGAGAGACGGGGAGAGAGAAACGCGGGGAGAGACAAGCAATCATGAAAAAAGGTATAAAGACACAGAATTAATATACAAGAACTAATGAAACGGAATACAGTGCAGTAACACACACACAAACAGTATAGTAACACACACACACACCCACAAAGTACAGTGCAGTAACACACACACCCACAGTGCAGTAACACAGACACACACACAGTACAGTGCAGTAACACACACACACACACACACACACAAACAGTATAGTAACACACACACACACCCACAAAGTACAGTGCAGTAACACACACACCCACAGTGCAGTAACACACACACACACACACACACACACACACACACACACACACAGTACGGCGCAGTAACACACACACACAGTACAGTGCAGTAACACACACACACACACACAGTACAGTGCAGTAACACACACACACACACACACACACACACACACACACACACAGTACGGCGCAGTAACACACACACACAGTACAGTGCAGTAACACACACACACACACACAGTATGGCGCCGTAACACACACACACACACACACACACACACACACACACACAGTACGGCACAGTAACAGTGAATACCTGGCTCTGCCGTGGGGGGCAGGGCTGTTGCTGGGGGTTGGGGGGTGGACTGGACTGGAGGGGCTGGGCTGTCCGTCACAGGGTCTCCAGGGAATTGAGAAAGAGAGAGACACTCAGACTCTTACACTCATTACAACAGTCAATTAACGGAGAGAGAGAGTGGGACAGAGGGAGAGAGAGAGAGAGAGCGAAAGAAAGAAAGGCGGAGATGCTTGTAGGGGGGTTAGACAAAGAGGGAAGGAAGGACGGCAGACAGAGCAGGCCTGCGGAGTCGTCGCGCCCCCTGACCTGGTGGCGGCGGGACGGTGCCCAGGTCCACGGACTCCCCTCTGTTCAGAGCCTCCAGGACCGGGTCCAACAGCTGGGAGAGCAGAGGAGAGACCTGAAAACATCTGTACACATCTGTGCACCACATCTGTACAGTCACTGTGTGTGTCTCAGGAACATCTCTGCCTCTTATTTTTACTTCCTAATTTATTTCACTCACTCCAATAAAGTACGGCAAGCCGAGTGATCACTTAGAGAGATCTGCCATTGCATGTCAAGTTATCTGCAAATGACTTCCTGTATGTAGCCTGAGATGATCACTTCCTGTTCACTTGTTCATTCATTTCTATGTAACTGAATGAGTAAACAGGAAGTGATCATCTCAGCCAACATAATAAAGCTAATTCTGAATTTGAATTGGAGGGGGGGGTGCAGTACCTTGCTGCTGTGGTACAGGGAGCGGGCCAGCTCTGTCCTGCCACTCTGCTTGGCCTTCAGAGCCGCCAGTTTGTACTCCCTCTGCCGACTGAGAACCAGCGCACGCACTCCTGCACACAGATACACATACACACACACAAAGAGATACACAGACAGAGACACACACAAATGTATTATTATTGTGTTATTATGTAATTATTAGGATTTATATAAATGTGAATAAGTGCAGCACCGCACCTGTGGGTGGCAGGCTGTCCGGCTGGCTCGGGGTCAGGGGTGAGATCAGGGGCGTCTCCGGGGTCGTTGCAGGGCAACCTTGGGGGGGTACCAGGAGGCTGGGCTTGGGCCGGATGGGCGGGGCCTCCTGGAGAGCTCTCTCATTTGCCGAGAGGGCGGGCGTGTCCTCAGGCCGCCCCACCTGCTCTCTGATTGGCCCGGGCTTCTCGGGGGGCGGGGCCTGTGGAAGCGCAGGCGTGCTGCCCGTGGCGACAGGGGGAGGGATCTCCTCCTCACTGATTGGCTTTCCCTTCTTGACGGACGAGAGCATAGACTGCAGGGTCTGAAAGGAGGAGAGAGGGTTACTACAGCGGTGACAAACCCCAACTCCTTCTTCCATCCCTTCTTCCTCCTCTCCCCCCCACCACCATCCCTCTTCTCTCAGTCTCTCTCTGACCTTCAGTCCTCTCTCGTATCTGCGCGTCTTGCTGCTCTCCCCCGCTGCCCTGGTGTTGATAATGGCAGCCTGGTACATGTCGATCCTCTCCGTGAGGAGGGACTCCAGCCCCCCTGAGCTGATGGGAGTTCCCGGGGCGGGGCAAGGGGTGGGGCCCTGCCGGGGAGGGGGGGTGGTCTCTGGCTCTGATTCCTCCTGCAGTACTTCATTTAGCTCCGCCTACAGAGGAACAGTGATTTTACGTGCGTCTCTCACAGTGAGTGTGTCAGTGTGTGTGTGTGCGCATGTGCATCCGTGTCAGTGCCTGTATCAGTGTGTCAGCGTGTCGGTGTGTGTAGCAGTGTCTCAGTGTGCTCACCATGAGGTCTTCATCTCCCTCCAGATCTCCATCCTCCTCCTCCTCTTCATCCTCATCCAGGTCCTTCATACACAGAGCCGCCATGCGCTCAATATCTGCCATGGGGACCGGGGCTGAGAGAGAGAGAGAAAGAATGAGTATTGGCACAGGAAGCACTTCAGTTCATTGAGCGCCTGTTGTTTGGGCTTGTTAATGTTTCAGCAGCATCATTAGTGTTTATCTTCACACAGCATCTTCCAGAGGTTTACTCTGCTACAAAGAACCGGCACCTTCTCTGTATCCAGATGTGGGGCTCTGGGCTCCTGAGCGGGGGGCAGGGGTTCAGTCCCAGGGGTCTCTGCTGCTGTGCCCTTGAGCTAGGCACTTTACCCAGAATGCACCAGTATAAACCCAGCTGTATCGATGGGCCACTGGGTGGAAAAATAATCTGCATAAGAGTGTCTGCTAAGAAATATAATAATAATAATAATAATAATAATAATAATAATATTTATTTACACACTAAGGCTGTAGTAAGAGTTTGCTGTTTGTAACTACAGGAGCTCACACGGCCTTCTGTAGTTGAGCTCCAGCTCAGTGCGGTTGTGCTTCAATATTGTTCTCTGCAACCGGAAAAGGCTGTTCACTGTGGCAGCATTCCTGCCATTCCAGGCGCTTGGCTGAGGTTTGCAGTGAGTCGCTGTGGTGGGGAGGGACTCGCGCTCTCGCCAGGCAGGTTCATGCAGCGGGGCAGGGAGTTACACTGTATCACTGCCTCACGAGCCACAGCAGCCCTCAGGGACCCGAGCTGTAGGACTGGGAGACACCGCACTTCACCAGCGGCTGCTTTGACCATCTCTCCCGTTCCTGTCCTCCTTTCATCATTTACCTCCCCAGCATGAAGACACCGCACTTCACCCCATCGGTGAAGTGCGGTGTCTCCCAGTCCTACATCGCTGCCCTGATCTCTCCAACCTCCTCTCCTCCACAGCAGACTCAATGCTCCACTCTGGACATCCCTGACCACCACTTCATCTCTCTCTCTCCCTCCACCCCGCTCCAACTGTGACTTTCCAGCAGTCTCTCCTGCGCCCCCGCCCTGGGAGTCACACCTCACCTCTGCCTCTCTCTTTCTTGGCCGGTCCACTTTCACCAACAATAGCCAGGAGCTCGGTCTCCAGGTCCGCCTCATTGCCACCAAGCTCCACTCCTCCATCTGGGGGAAGGTCCAAGAGCAGCCCCATCTGAGAGAGAGAGAGAGAAAACACTCATTATAGACACAGTGGCTATAGACAGACAGAGAGCAAAAGAGAGAGATGGAGAGACACAGAGGCTGGTAGAGAGCAAGAGGGTGGGTGTTCACCTGTCTGGCCGCGGCCGCTCCGGTGCCCCGGGCTCGGGGGGGCTGCCGGCTGCGGTTCATGGTGGGAGCAGCTGGATCTGAGCTGCCGGCCTCACTGCCCTGCGCGGCTCTGAGCCACAACAATGACAACATCAATTATACACGCAAACTGTGTTCATGCCTGTGTCTGGTTACAGTCACAGATCGCTTATTGTAGCCCAAGTGCCATTCATATTTACAAATAAATATATACATATTATCATCATCATCATCATCATAATTACCAGAAGTCTATCCGAAATCGACTCGTATTCATCAGAAGGGAAGGGAACAGGAGGGCAGCACATCAACACAGCACAAGACAACAACCGCGATACACACCAACACAGCACGACAGCCGCGGCCGATGCCGGTGTCACACTGTCACACACACCGGCGGAAACCCCCGCTGGCTTGTAAACACGCAACACCGTGACCTGTGCGGAGACAAGACGGCAATCTGTTGCGCAGGACGCGGCAGCCGGTGCACCGACAGGGAGCAGGAAGTGGCGCCGCAGACGAGCTCCTCTCCGCGCCGGCGCTGCGCAGCCACAGCCGCCGGCTTTACGGCCTATGCCAACACTTCCGCCCCGCATTGCCCTCATTGTCGTAAAAACACGCGAGCTTGTGGTGCATTTCCGCGTTTCGACCGCAACACAACTTTGACCAAGAACCCCCTGTACTTGCTTCGGCAAAACGGGTGTAACCTTGTCATGCCAATAAAGCTCTTTTTGAATTTTGAACTTGTGACCATAACGCACAATATTTGACGCTGCAAATGACGGAGGTTGAAAATAATGCAGTTACAGCAACTGTTTTATTCCCCTGACTGGTTCGGCACGACAGTGATTTTGCACATTATATGGTTTTTATTGCTGCTCTGCCCCCTTACCTCTTTACTTTAGCTCTTACCTGTGACTTCACGCATCTTGTTAGCTATTAATATTAGAACTAGAAGGTTTAACTTGTAACTGCATTTGTGTAATTTTGAAGCTGTATTGTATTTCGCTTGATTTGTAATTGTGTCCTGTATTATTGCACTTTGTATTACTCTGCTCTCCTGTAAGTCACCCTGAATAAGGGCATCTGTAATAACGAACCAACAGATCGGTGATGTATAAATTGTCAACTACTGTCACCCGGTCAGACATTACTTTAATCATGCAAATTATATCTCTGTACACAGACAGACATGTTAGACTGCATTACAATGTACAATCATTTGTTTCAAGTAATTTGTATGTTACACAGGGGTGGACAGTAACGAATTACAACTACTCTCGTTCCTGTAATTGAAACATTTTCAAATCTGGTAATTTTACTCTTTGCTCTCACCCTCCCTCCACTCGCAACTTCACTACACAACTGAGCCCCGCTCATTTCCGCACTATGGGCCGTGACGAGCAGCGGCCATGATTCCCACCCCACACCTCGACACTCGCGTCCGAGGTGCACAGCAACGAACCGGCCCACCTGGAGAGATGGGGAATCTGAGTATAAAAGGGATCGAATTGTTGTCCATTGACGTATGTGAAATTATCACACTGGGGTAAATACAAGCATACTTAAAATGGAGCGCTGTCTTGCCATGCTTCCTCTCTGGACTGGGCGGCAGCAGCAGTGTTGCATCGAGCTGCGAGAAGGTCCTTCTATTCCTCAAACCTTTCCATGTGTGAACAGCGTTCAGGGAAACACAGGGGCACGGACATATTTATTACTAATGAATCAGGTATTTACAACAGCAAATACTGCATTACACAAAAACATCACTGCGGCCCGTGGTCTGCTCCTCCCCTGCATATGTGTGTGCGTGTCTGTGCATGTTGTATGTGAGTGTCCGTGTGTGAGAGAGTGTGTGTATCTGTGAGGGTGTGAGCAAGACAGAATGTGAGAGAGAGTGTGTGTGTGTGAGTGTGTTCAGTCTGTGTGTTGTGTGTTCAGTGTGTGTGTGTTCAGTCTGAGTTCAGCTGCAGGAGCCACTCGGTGTGTCTGGGGTTTCCCAGTCAGTCCGGCAGGGTTCATAACTGATCAGATCCGATGGTTCTGTAAACCTTGAGCTTGGATGAGTTCCTCACTTAGTGTTGCCTTCTGCAGGGGACTGGACTGCAGGAATGGATCGGTATCGCAGGCTCCCCCGTCTATAGATGGGTCGGTACTGCAGCGCCAGTCACAATTATACGAGACCAGCAGCACAGAGAAGCGGCTGCCTGGCGTCACAGTACAGGAATGGCAATTCGTTTAGTTTTAAAGCTGAAGAATAAAGGACTGAAACTGGCTTCTCTCATCCCTTGTTTTCTTCCTCTCAGCCCCTCGTTCATTCCTCCATCTTCCACACCTCCACTGACATGTCCCACGAAGCAGCCGCCAGCACCCCTCCCTCCACACTGAGCTGGAGAGAGAGAGAGAGAGGGTGGGAGGGAGAGACTGAACTGACTAAAGATGGGAATTTTTAATAATTTCCTATTCGAATACTCGGGGGCAATTCAATTCCGTGCATTTGATTAATCTAAGGCTACACCTTGCTCTCACTCTCACAAAAATAAAAGGCATATACACATACAGGCCTCCTACCGATTAATTGCACGATAGTTTAACATTACTAGCCTACCAAATACATTAAGTACTGACATCAGGTTAATTTAAATCTAAAATATGTATTTATTCCACAGTACAGATAAAGAGCCCTGTTCAGTTCTGGAACAACATCCTCTGGACAGATGAGACAAAGATCAACTTGTACCAGAATGATGGGAAGAGAAGAGTATGGAGAAGGGAAGGAACTGCTCATGATCCAAAGCAGACTAGCTCATATGTGAAGCATGTTATGGCATGGGCATGTATGGCTGCAAAGGGAACTGATTTATTGATGACGTGACTGCTGACAAAAGCAGCAGGATGAATTCTGAAGGGTTCAGGGCTATAACTGTATATTACCAACTTTGAAGCCATCATTATTAGCCAACTGCAAGGTGTGCGCAAAACATGGATATGACTCCCAGTTAAGAAATTCAGTGTTTGCTAAAACTATGTTGGAGGCACTGTCATGAATGCAAACAAGAATGTTGTCTTCAATGTACCACTCGTCACCAGCTGCGTTCAGCGAATGTGCAAGACTGCAGTCATAGAGCGAGTTTGCAACACAGCACTGTGTAGTTTCCAGTCGGTAATGTCATGACACGTATAGTCACATACGCCTCGGTATTTAAAGCAGGCCACGCATCGGTCATAATTGCCACTCTTTCAGCAGCTTCCAATTCCTCAAGAAGAGCAGTGACGCAATCTTCTGTCATTTGTTTCCAGACTAGCAGTTAGTGTTGTACGTGTTGGCATGACATACTCTGTCTCAATACATTCCAACATCTCCCGAAATCCCTTCCCTTCTACAAGTCTTATCGCAAGCATGTCTCTCGCTGTCATTTCTGCAATACGATCAGTCGTGTCATCCGATCGGGCACACTGGCGTCGACTGTAAGCAAGCATGTCATTGCAGTTTGCTTTGTTCCACTCTCTGCGCTCTCCTTGAAGCCAGTTGTCGGTGTTTGTATTTCAAGTGGTTAATCATGTTAGCAGCTGATTAGTGGTATGCCAGTGATGTTCTACACATACAGCACCATACTGTCTTGTCACAATGAGAGCTCTCACAGCCACCGTTAAAACATCAATCAGAAATATTACATTACAGATTTATAAGATGTACACGAATATGTCATTCTGTATTCGAATAGACTAACTCATCCCTAGAACTGACATCATCAGGAAGAGGGGAGACAGGAGGAGAGAGGAGGGGGCAGGAGAAGTGGAGGGGAGAGGTGAAGAGGAGGAGTTACCCCATTTATAACACTGTGGTGCTGCAGTGTGCACAGTGTCCTGGGGGGGCCACAGGGGAGGTGCACCTGCGAGAGAGAGAGAGAGAGAAGAGAGAGAGAGAGAGTGTGTGATATACATTGGCAAGACTCATACAAGTGACACACAGGGAGACACGCACAGGAAGAGAGGGAGAGAGAGACCAAGACAGGAAAACAGACAGAGGGAGGGAGAGACAGACAGAGACAGAGTGACAAACAGACAGACAGACGGATGGAGAGACAGACAGAGAGATAGATGGATGGACGGGGGGACAGACAGGCCCTGCCTTGACAGTGCAGTCAGTGGAGCAGGTGTACAGAGCGCCAGGGGAGCTGTGCACGCCGGTGACGAGGGCGCGGTGCCCCACAGAGAACTGCCCCAGGGGCAGGAAGGAGCCGCAGGATGGGGAGAAAGCGTGCAGCTGACCCTGGTTATCCCCTGCCCACAGCTCCGCCCCCTCACACCCGTAGCTCAGGCACCGCGGGAAAGAGCTCAGCTGGGGAGAGAGACAGGTGTCAGTGTGCCTCGGACATCGTGTCTCACTGTGTCAGAGGTTAGGCTAACGTTAGGTAAGTATAACCCCGGTTCCCTGAAAAAGAAAGACAGCCATTACCGAATGGGAAGAGCCAGACCTGCCAATCATGTGAAAACTTGTACCAAAGCTGGGAGGAGGTGTCCCGCCCCCATGCCTGTGAAAAGTCTCCTCCTGCCAGCTGCAACTGCCATCTCTTCGTCAAGAAGGTCGTCTGGCCGAGACTCCCCTTAAGAGTAATGGATGTCTTTCTTTTCAGGGAACCAGGGTTATGATATTAACCTATCGTTCCCTTTCAAGTCGAAAGACAGCCATTACCATTGGGAAGACTATACCAGAGCTGTCGTGAGTCCTGACACCTGATGCAAGTCCAATCCCATCATGGCAAAGCAGCAGAGCCTCGTGGCGCTGGAGGGCGAGCCGCCTGCAGTACCCGAGTGCCCAGAGCAGAGAGCAGCTGGTCTGCAACATTCAGCTAATAGAACCTCGTGAAAGTCTGACGACCGGAGCAGGTCCCAGCGTTACACAGGTCCTCCAGTGGAGCGCCGTGGAAGACAGCCCCCAGCGTGGCCTGTCCCTTTGTGGAGTGAGCCGAGATGTGCTCTGGCACAGGACCCGTTGCATTGTCATAGCGATCACCACCCAGTGAGCCAGTCGTTGTTGTCACTGCCCGCCCTGGTGGTAGACCCATAGCAGACAAAAAGTTGTCCGGAGCACCTCTCACAGTCCTCTCCATGTAACACCTAGATGCCCAGACCGGACACACTGTGTGAAGTCTGCAGTCCTCATCCAACACGTGTGGACGGGGGTGGAATGACTCCAGGACGATAGGCTGATTGATGTGAACCGCCGATACAACCTTGGGCAGGAAGGCAGGGTTCGTCCTCAGTGTGACCCTGTCGTTGCTTCCAAAGGAGATCAGACAGGCTTTATCCACAGACAAGGCATGAATTTCACCGATTCTCATTGCCGAAGTTATCTTTAAAAGGACGGAAACCTTAAGCGAGAGAAAGCGGAGCTCCGTTGTGGAAATGGGCTCAAAGGGCTAAGCCCCTGAAGGACCAGTTCCAAATCCCAGGCTGGAATTGTGCCGCCTCGCTCCCGTCAGGAATTGGGTCACCAGGAAGTGAGTCAATGTTATCATGGCATGCTGAGATAGCCGACAGATACACCTTCAGAGTGCACCAGTCGTGCAGCTCATTTTTTCCAAATCACTTGAGCCCTTTGTGGGCATCCGACAGCAGCGGTCAGCATTCCCGAGGGGGGGAGGGCCACAATGGAAATGGAGAGTGTATCCGTGCCGGCAGCTGCGGGGGTTTTGTGTGCCTCACCCACTGTACCCACTGTGGGTAGGGCCAGTGGGGCGACTGGGACGTCTTCTCGGCTGTGGAAGGTCGGCGTACTTCAAGGTCGTTTCCTTCGCCTTGGCTGAGTGTTCAATGCTCAGGTCGACAGTGGTCCTAGAAGTCTGACCAGGCAAAATCGGTGCGTTGAGGAGGATGGACTTTGAGTCGAGCAGCTTAGCCTGTGTCAGACATAGACGGTGTCCTTGCCTGCCTCTCTCGCACCAAGCGGTTCATGAGTTCACCATCTCCGTTGCCACGGAACCGTCTCCTCTGTGTCCCCAGCAGACGGAAGAAGCTCCGAAGTATCGGAGTGAGAGCGTCTCCTCAGTGGCAGGGGGCGTGGTGACGGAGGGGACTCCCGTCGACCCTGTGTCAATTCTCTCTCTGCCCAGATGGTGCCGAGCGATTGGCGCTGGGTGGCCATAGCTGCTGCAATCTCTCCCATTTGACGCAGCAGTGTTTGAACTCTTCCTCCTCCTCCCCGGGGAGCGCCTGCACAGAGGGGGGGCAAAGTCGAGTGCAGTCTAGCTGGGGAGCCCCACGAGCTACATGAAGAAGATGCACCGCCTCCCAAGGTTTCAGATTGGCAGGTCAGAAGACTCCCAATCGGTAATGGTTGTCTTTCGACCTGCAGTCTCTCAGTGTGTCAGGGTCAGGGGTCACGTACCCATATCTTGTGCAGCAGTCTCTCACTGTGTCGGGGTCAGGGGTCGAGGGTCAAGGGTCAGGGGCGGGTACCTGTATCTTGTGCAGCAGTCTGCCGGCCCGGCGGTCGAACACGGCCAGGGTGCGGTCCTCACTCCCAGACAGGATGTAGTGGTCGTCTGCGGCGACGCACAGCACGGCGTTACCATGGAGACGCAGGCTCTTCACCAGCGGGTCGGATGCTATGGCAACAAGACGCACACAACACAGTCAAACACGACAAACTGCACAATAAACCACAGCACACAACACTCAGACCACAGCACTGTCCGCAGTGGCCCCTGTGAGGGAGAAACTGACCGCAGTGGCCCCTGTGAGGGACTGACCTCTGGGGTCGTAGATGGTCACCTTCTTGTCGTAGGACCCGGCCACCAGCACGTCGGGCAGGCAGGCCAGGCAGATCACAGCGGCACGACCTCTGACCTCCCCGGCGCTGACCCCCCCCGCGCCCAGGTCCCAGAGCCGCACGGTGCTGTCGAAGGAGCCAGAGCAGAGCCGGCTGCCGTTCCCGGCCAGACTCCACACCCAGCCGCGGTGCGAGCCGCCCGGGTCCGAGCCCAGCGTGCGCACCAGCGCCCCTCCCACCCCCCCCGGGCCACCCAGCTGCCGCAAGTCCCACAGGTTGACGTTGCGGTCGCGCCCCCCCGAGGCACACAGAGTGCCCCCCTCCAACAGCAGCACGGCGTCCACCGAAGCGAAGTGCCCCCCCGTCAGGGAGTAGTGCTGAGGGACTGTCCCCCCCAACCCCACCATTCCCTCTGCCTCTACCTCTCTCTCCCTCTCTCCCTCTGCATCTCCTTCTCTCTCCCCCTCAGCGCCCTGTGCCCCTCTCACTGCACCTGCAGCTGCCTCCCTATCCCCCTCTCCCTCTCTCTGTACTCCTCCGTCTCCCTCTCTCTGCACTCCTCCCTCTCCCTCTCTCTGCCGAGCACCCTCAGCTCCCTCTGCTGCTCTCTCTGCCCCCATAGCTCCCTCTCCCTCCCCCTGTCCCGCCCAGTGTCCGATCAGATCCTCCATCTCCATGCATGCGGCCGGCCAGTGGAAGTCGTCCCGGGGCAGCAGGGGGAAGGGCCGGCCGTGCGTGAGCCTCTGGGCGCGGAGCCTCCATGCGGCACTGTCCTCCCCCAGGCCGGCCAGCGCCTGGCACACGTGGGGCAACACCGACACCACGCAGCGTGCCGGCAGCAGGGACGCCACCCGCGCCAGCAGCTCCCAGGGCAGCGACAGCAGCCTAGAGCCCTCGCCCAGGGAGGGGCTGGCACAGGGGGACAGGCAGGGACTGGTCTCCACGATGGGGGAGGACAAGCTGAGGGGAGGAGTGAGCGGGAGCCTGGAGAGAGAGAGAGGAAACGGAGAAGACATCAGAGAGGACAGGGACAGAGGGAGGGAGGGAGAATGGGAGAAGGCAAGACAGGGAGAGGAGAACAGAGGCTAAGAGAGAGGAGAAACAGGAGAGGGGAGGACAGAGGAGAAGAGTGAAGGGACAGGAGCGAGGGGGCAGAGGGAGCTGACCTGGTAAGGGTGGGGCTCAGGCTCTGGGAGTCAGTGTCGCTGGCGGCCTGTAGAGGGTGCTGTCCCTCATCCACCACCCCACTGCGTACGCGCTGAACATACAGCTGAGCGGCTGTTGAGCTGTCACGTTCCTCTGGCCTCGGGGGGGGCCTGCACCCTGACATCACAACTGTGGAGCACTGTCAACACAACACAACGACAAAACCATCCCCATCATGTCACAACACAACAACAACAAAAAGTGTAGAATTAAGAACAAGGGCAGTAATGTTCAGACTGTGCAACCACAGGGTTGGGTTTTGTTTTTACTTTCTTCCGATGTTCACGCATTTGTTTGGTCAGGTGGGCCTGAATATGGAAACCCTGGGTCCATGTACATTCAAACAGTAGCCTATGTCATTTCAGCAGTTATGAGACTGTCAACACAAAACACATCTGTGAATGTTAGACCAGTAGACAGCAGCCCTAGTAGTAGCTCATAAAATAATTTAATTCAGCATTGTTGTATTTCTGATGCATTGGGCTCAAGTAAGGAATCTCATCCGGAGAGAGAAACTGACTCCTTCTCAAAATATCCGCTCTCATCCCTACATAGAATACTTGCAGTTACTCTACAGTTAATTAAATAAATCACATTTATTAGGGCTGTCTTCAAAGGTTCGTTCACTCTCCAGACCTTCGAGAGTTTTTACAAACCTTCGAAGGTTCACCACATGACAATCACATTGACTTTTTCTCTTGTTAATAGAAACTGACAATGTTTGAATACTGTAGCGTTAAAGGGTCAATGGGGTGAAGGCGGTGCGGTGGGGAGGAGCGCAGGGAGAGGGAGTCAGTGTGAGTGTGGTCAGTCCCTGAGCACTGTGTGCGTTGCAGTCAGAATGAACACAATGAGTTGTTGCTGAAGAGATGAGTTGGGTCGACTGTTTTTTTTTTTTCGGTCTCAGAGTGGGGGGGTTGATGATGGTGTTTTTAGGGAGGCTGAGTGAAAATGCAAGGGGCGCTGATGGTGCTTTGTCTGACTATTTGACTGTGCCGTTACTTCATATCCCTATTATTTTTAGGGGGGCTGAGAGAAAATACAGGGGGGCTAAATAGGGTCTAGCGCCACCCATGAGTGCAAAAAATGCAAACATAAAACAAAACGAATGTTTCGAAAAACATCTGCTGTTTGGATTGTTTTGCTAAATGCACAGAAGACCCCCTGGAAAGCTTAATGTAAACTGTGCAACTCAACATTGGTATCACAGAGGAACAAGCAATCTCCAGGATCATTTAACCAACACAAGTTTAAATTATTATGCATTATTTATTAGGTTTAATGGGTCAATTGCACAGAATTGAAAGCAGCACACTGAAGATGATCTAGCTCCGTACTAACTCTGCAAGTTCTTTGCAACTGACCCATTATTATTATTATTATTATGTACTAAAACATATATCATATTGACACAAACTCTAAAATGTATTTTTATTATAGTTACTCCAAATGTTAAGGTTTCTGTGTTCCGGTGTCTTTAGTATTTACTACTTTCAGTATAGCTGTGTCTTTTTATTGTTACTAAACACCAGGGTATATTCATCAAGGGTTTTACACCGATTCGCTATTTCCATCACTTTTTTTCTGGAATGAATAAAATACAAATTAAAGTTAACATGCTCACCATGCATACAATTTATTATGAGTAAAGTGATTTAACTGGAAGGTTAACATGTTTCATGCAAGTAAAATCAATACCTATACATAAACTGTGTGCTTGTAAAAATAAATAAAAACATAATTACTGGGGATGTTTTATCTTGTTTATATGGATTACCTGTAAAAATAATGACCTGTACACTACACTATTGGCTAATGTGACGTCATCGACACATTATGCAAATTAGCAGCAACGAATCTTCGATCGGTAATGTGTTCAGAACCTTCCAAGGTAAAAATGTAGCCTTCAGGACAGCCCTGCTGCAGACTTCCCCTTCCCACGACAGCGAGCGATCTTCAAAAACAGACACAATGGTGAAGTTCACATGTGTGTTTCCCTCTTACTCTAGAGCAGTGGTTTTCAAACCGGTCCTGGAGTACCCCTGCCCTGCTGTTTTCTGTTCCAACCGTTGTCCTAATTGCTTAATTGAATCCTTAATTGAACTAACAAAGCCATATACCGTTACATCAAGTAATTAAGATCTCGGTTGGAACAGAAAACACCAGGGCAAGGGGCTTGCAGGACCGGGTTGAAAACCCCTGCTCTAGACAACATGCTCCAGTCACAGATGAATACTCTCTCATGGTTTTAGTTTATTGAACTATTGAACTATTGAGGTGCGGCTTGCCCGACGTCACGCAAATGAAGGCGTGAGATCAAATGAAAATGAGCTCATCTACAGTCTGACGTCACCGAATCCATGGCCGTCATGTGACAATGTGTTAGAACTAAACTGTACAGGTTTTCACGTCACTGATGGAGCTACAAAGCCCTATATATATATATATATATATATATATATATATATATATACACACAAACGCTAAAAGTTCATCAGTACTCACCCTGCTAACGCTGGGCAGTACAACAGCCTAAAGAGAAGAAAAATAAACAATTATCTTCAGAACTGCGCAAAACAAGTACATGATGTAGACCTAACTCTCATCATATTAAACAAAACACACACAGTTCTTAAGCTATCCATGTGATGCATTCAATTATAAACTGTGTTTGGCGTAAAAAACCTAGGGCCCAAGTCTCCCCGCTATTTTACAGAGAAAGCTTGAAAAAAGAAATAAAAACATGGCGCCGGCTACTCCAAGGTCCTGCGAATCGCCACTTCCTTTAAAGACCTGCTGTACACATCGGGTGAAATAAATGCAATACTCACGTACCAAAGTGATGTCCCAATAGTAATAAAACAAAACAAAAGATCGGAAATCAAATCTTCACAATGCGCTCTCAAAACCAAAATGTCGTCGATCGAGTTCGTGAAAAACATAACGTGGACTTTTCTACATCTTTATGTAGGGGTGTTCATTTTATGTGTGTTTTTACATTCAGTACAAGTCTTTTGATTTCAGCATTTTAAATTGGCACATGTGTTATGTGCCTCTCAGTTATAGAAATGAAATATACATCTGTAAAACAGCAGAAATTATCTTTCATTTAACCGGAACTCCCTTTTCTGATAATGGTACAGGCGGGACGGTACGTGTTAGAAACAGGCTGGTAAGAGAAGCGCATGCGCAAAGTACAGATGTGTTCAGGTTATATTCCTAGTCTCTTTATGTGCGTGTGGTGGTGCTGGTGAGCACTATCTGTATATTCATGACCGGTTTGTGTGTCTCACTGGGGCTGGGTGTTTATTTACTGAAAAGGTAATTGTAAAACCAGTGAAATTACCTTAGGTGTTTATATATTTAACATTGGACTGTTCAATGGACACCATCACATGCAGACAAACACAAGTGAAAATACAGCAATATGAATATGCTAAGCTATCATTTTATATTTTTAATTTCTCATTCATAATCACAATAAATAAATCGACAAAGCATCTTAAAATGTATCACTAGTTATCCTTTCATTGTACACAGGCAATTGTCAGTGGAAACACTGGGGCACATTCATGAAGGGTTTTACACCGATTCGCTATTTCAGAATTTTTTTCTGTATTGAATAAAATACAAATTAAAGTTAACATGCAACATGCATTCATCCCCACATATGCAGTTTATGATGAATATGCTTTGTATGAGTGCATCGTTTTTCATTCATTTTGTGGCTTATTTGGTTTACATTTTTCGTGTTAAAAATAGTCGGATATAGAATCGCTGTAATGTAAACCCCTTGATGAATATAGGCTAGCATTGATTATGAATTGATTAGACTAGCTGGTGATGCACTCTAAAAATAAAGGTTCTTCAGTGGTTCTGTTTAGAGCCTTTGGGTTGTTCGTGAGTTTATGGTCATTAATGGGTTCGTTTAAGAACCATGAGGTCCAGCCTAAAGACAAGGGATCATTTATTAACCCTTTTTCGTCATGGTCGTGGTTGATTTGAGACACATTTAAGGATCCTTGTTTGCAAGAAACCTTGGTAAATTGAGTATGAACGCAGCTTGTTTTGGGGGTAAATTGTCAGACCTCGGGTGTTAATGCCAGTGTGGTTTGATGGGAAATTGGGCTTATTGAAGGCGGTGATGATAGTCCCAAATCACCACTGCTACACTGTTGCATTTTGCCTGTCGCCAGACATCGCATCAATATCAATAGCAGCCCGACCCACTATTAGCAACACCGGGTGCTGAAAGCAACGCACAGAGATAGAATCAGGCTGACAGGAGGAGGTGGGCCGGACAGGCAGCACTGACGCGGGCAGGCGAGGCGAGAGGCACTGCGCACGGTGGCCCTCCTGCTGTTGGAAAAGTTGCACTTTGCTCTATAAGAGCCCCGGAGCCCCAGAAACAGAGACACTAACACAATCACAATCAGGGATTAAAAATTGGTTTAATTCACAAACCGGACCATGTGGAGGACAGAGAGAAAGGTAGACTGAGACAGAGAGGTAGACAGAGAGGGCAGTATTTGGTAGCCTCTCTGGTGTGCGTACACTGATAATTCAACACCGGTGTCAAATAAATAAAACAAATCGATTAGTTTGTCTCAGCTGACTGACACACTGACATCACTCTTATTATTTTAAACAGTGGATTCAAACTTGAAATAAAAACAGAAATAACCAATAACAAATAAATAGATACAGGGAGATGAAAGAACTCAATGAGAAAATCAAAGATCTCCACAAGGAGCTCCACTTAGGCCCCCCATGAATCCACAGCAGGGGTTTTCAGACTGGTCCTGCAGTACCCTCTGCCTGCTGGTTTTGTTCCAACCTAGGTCTTAATTACTTAATTGAATGCTATATTGTTAGGTCAATTAAGGACAATTAAGCAATTAAGACCTCAGTTGGAAGAAAAACCAGCAAAACAGGGGGTACTCCAGGACTGGTTTGAAAACCCCTGACCCACAGCATCTGGGGGGGCAGGGAGGCAGCTGCCCACACACAGCAGGGCCGTGCACACCTGGCACCGCACCAGTCACAGACCCCTGCAGCAGCAGCGGCAGAGAACCTCCCCTTGATTGGCTCAGGACAGAGAGGTGTGACCATTTACACAGATGAGAGGAGCCACAGCAAATAACTGGAGCTAAAACAGACTTTCTACATGTCCAGGTCTATGGTGAACACACACACACAATTATATATTACACATACATACACTCTTCCAGTGTCCATTTTTCAAGACTGACACGTGGTTTAGGGAGTGTTGTGTTGTATTGTGCGTCTGTGATCTGGGAGTCACAGCACCCTGCGCTGTCCATTCGCTCGGCCCCCACGTTGTGCACCTTTGTGTACCAGACTTCAGTTCATGGATTAGTTAAATTACAACAAAAATAATAATTAAAATCATAACTAGACAGACATTAAAAAAAAACAAAGAAACAGACTGCTCACTGTGTCAGTCCAGCCCCCCCCAGGACATTAAAACTATCATAAAACTCCTTTCAGGTTCCAGTCTCTGTAGGAAGTCCACATTCACACACACAAACTCAATTTGCCACACTCTGACGAACTCACTTACACACACACACACACACACACTAATGCCAATTTACCACTTTTGTCTATAACACAGTGCACTCTGGGAAAATAAAATCCCAACTGTGCTTCCATTAGACAAAATGACTTAAAAAACAATAAAAGAATGAATAAATAACCAGAGGGAATTAAAAGTGTGGGAGCGGGTGAAACAGCCGCAGTGAGGCATCCTGGGTAAGTGCTTCGAGTGCCGAGGGCAGTCCGCAATGTTGGCGTGACGTTGGCGTGTAGAGAGAGGCGCTGTGGCCAGCCAGAGAGGCCCCGGCTCAGTTCACCAGCAGCACGTCCTCGTAGGTCGTGGTTCTGAGAGCAGAGACACACTTCTGTACAAACTGCAGCTCAACAAGGGCCACAACAATGTGCTACTCCAACTACTACACTACTACTGCTACTGATAATAACAGTGAAGTACTGCTAGTACTCTTATAACACCACTACAATACTTATATTGACTGAGACGATAAGAAAACAGCACTACTACTAAACCCTTAATACTTGCCCTACTTTTTCTACTATTATCAGTGATGATGTCAATAATTCCCGCCCACGGCAGCCCGCACTGACCGGTCGCAGCAGCAGCAGAAGAAGGCCGAGCAGGGGGAGGTGTCCAGGCCACGGTACTTGCCGGAGCTGGGCGTGTCGGTGCACTCGGCAATGAACGCTTGCAGGTCAGTGATGTGGATCGGCTCCAAAGTCTGCTGCTGCTGGGAGGGAGGGAGGGACATCAGAGTCTCTCACACACACATACATCAGAGTCACATGAATAGTGAAGAACACCAGCTCTCCCCCCACCTTGATGCTCTCGTAGGCGCCGGTGATGAGGGCGATGAAGAGGCTGAGCACCATGTAGATGAAGAGGGAGATGAACGTGTACAGGTAGACTTGGCTGAAGAGCCACACTAGCTGGCTGCTCTGCTGCATCTCCGCAAACGTCACGAACATGTCATCCCCGTTGATCAGCGAGAAGAGACACTCGGACACCATGGACAGGGAGCGGAACTGCGGGGCGGGAGAAGGGGGTGTGAGAGAGAGAGAGGCTTCCTGCTGTCCTGCTCAAAATACACAGGCGAAAAGAATACACCCCCAAATTTCTGAACCATATCACAGAAGTCACACTCCTCCCAGATACAGAAAAGGTCCCTATCCTTGTGTACCTTGACGTGGTACGGTCCCAGCACTATCCAGCCGCAGAAGCAGTAGCCCAGGTAGATGACAGCCGCGCAGCAGATAAACCGGATCACATTGGGGAACGCGGCCCTGAGGGTCACGATCAGGATCTGAGAGAGAAAAAAAAAAAAAAAAAAAAAACAATCAAGCTCAGGAGCAGATGGGAGAACAGCTGAATATTGGGGGGGGGGGGGGGGGGGGTGTCACACTCACATTGTATTTCTGGAAGAAGCTGAGATATCGGATCACCCCCACCCACACCAGCAGAGTGGACGTGCCCAGCAGGATGCCACACACATCGTAGGAGGACAGGTTCTGAGGGAGAGAGAGAGGGGTGGTGAAGACAACGGTCACTTAATGCATTCCCTTGTGTATGCATTAGGGATGAGCGAGTACACCATCATCTGTATCTGTTCTACCAACTAAATTATCTGTATGCATATCTGTACTCGGAATGCGTGTGGCTTAAACCGGAAGTGGGCGGAGCCTGAACTTGATATGGGTTGATCAGAAGTTGCTATAGTTAGTCAAAAACTATTTACAGAACAGCCTCAGAATTCAGCTTCAGAGCAACATTTTTGATCACAAGAGTAAGAGAACTATTTACAGTTTTTTTATAAACTTGAATGAACTACAGTTTTTATAGGTCGTCAACTTTTTTTTATTTTTTTTTCTCTTTAAAAATTAAATTTAAACAGTGTAATGTTTCTGCGAGTGATCACTTTTTTTTCACTGCCTAATGTTTTTATTTTGGGGGGGGAATTGTATTTTTTATTTCTACACAAAGTAAAAAACACAATGTTAATTAATGACTTGGTGTGTGTAAGTGTGTGTGGGTGGGGGGGGCTGGTTTTATTATTTTCTTAAATTAACTGATGTTGTAAAGCTGGGTGATTTATGCACAGACACAGCATTCAGCCTTGCGGCTGTATTCTTGCAGTCAGATGTTTTACAGAGGTAGGAGCGAGCTGAAAATCTAATGAACCGGTAGAAGCAGTGAGTCCCGAGCTGTAACCTGCGACTGCAGCGCGTCCAGTAGAGCTCAGCTCTCACAGTGACTCGGCTGAATTTACGAGAGATGACCTTTAAAGAGAGAAGAGTGGCGAGCTGACAGAGGCTGCTGTGACGATGCGAGATCGCGTCTGTGTAGCAGCAGAACTACAGCAGTCTGTGTCGGCGAGGAGGTGGAGCTCTGTGTGTAGCTGGCCTATCACAGGACGATGTGGACAGACACAGCTAGCAGCTGGTAGTACTACCCAATCACGAGTACGGATATTGACACATTGCACTCGGATGATACTCGTGCTCGTAAAAAGTACATTATCCGTAGCAGATACTTGTTTCAGCAGAGTACTAGTTCAACCGTAGTATGCATGTCATTTCCTTGTGCCAATTGGTTAATTGGTCCCTACGGGTAAAATCGGCTGACCTTGGACTCGATGCCGATCTTGATGCAGCTGCCGGCGATGGTCAGCATGTCGCTGACCACCAGCAGGATGTACCAGCCGTTGATGAACTCCATGCGGTCAGCCCAGGACACCGAGCGGCACAGCTGCGTACGGAAATACTGCACGAACTCCTGAGAGAGGGAAGGAGAGGGACAGTTGTAGACACTAAAACACACTCAACTCCTCACCCACCCCTCTCTCTGCACCCCACCCCGGACACGCATGGCACTTACTTGTTGCAGCAGCACCCCCCGCAGGATGGAGCGCCCGCACAGCAGCAGCGACAGCACGCACACCACCAGCACGATCACGTCAAACGCCAGGCGAGCGTAGCTCTCCGCTGAGAGGGGCAGAGAGAGAGACATAGCAAATGCATCTTCACTTTTTTTTTTTTTTTTCCCTCTCCCTCTCCTTATTTCCCCCAACCCTGTGTGCTGCTCCCTCCCCCTCTCTCACCATGTCCAGACACACTGGGGTCTTTGCACTCCTTGATTGACGCCTCGTTGTTCAGACTGATCCTCACCTTCCCACTGTGAGCCTTGTTATCCAGCACAATCTGAGAAGGTCATAGGTCACAGGTCACACACACTTTGATCCTTCTTCCCCCACCTCACCCCACCTCACCTCACCCCACCCCACCTCACCTCACTACACACACACACACCAACGTTACCAACTACCTGAGATTATGTACTTGAACCCCGAGCAAAACGTCACCCTACCCTGATCACCAAATTTAAGTGAACTTAAAAATCTAGAAAAACTCAAAATACTGTTCTGTAAACAACCTAAATATAACCTTAAATCCATCCTTTCTATCAGCAGCTACACCGAACCCAAAACACAAACACACACCGACTCCTCTGTGGACTGCGGGGGGGTGGGGGACTCACGGTGATGGTGAAAGTGTAGCAGTCTGGGATCTCGTTGTTTATTATGGTCTGGATATTAATGGCCTTCAGCTGGAATGTGATAGTCACGTTGATGAGCCTGAGAGAGAGAGAGAGAGAGAAAGGGTCAGGCAGGCAGGCAGGCAGGCAGGCAGGCAGGCAGGCAGGCAGGCAGGCAGGCAGGCAGGCAGGCAGGCAGACTTACTTGTGGAATTTGAGTGTGAAGTTCTTGTAGGAGGGGCCTGCGAGGCCACGGGGCGAGGTCATGGGATTCACACCAACACAGTCTGTCAGGAACAACACACACGGTCACTCAACACAGAGGGGCAGAGCGTACAGTGTATGCGCTGTACACCTCCAATCACACCTCAGCACGGCACAGGCCACTCTATCAACAGCTGTTCTAGTCTTGAACGTGTAATGCCTGCGTGCGTTGCTCCCCAGCGCCCCATTCCCACAGTACCTGTGATGACACGCGGGTCGATGTTGAAGGTGTCATTGGCCGGGTCGATGCTGCCCTTCTTGTAGTACTGCTGGCACAGGTAGAGGGCACTCTCGTTCACCTGCTGCCCAAACACATAGGCATAGCGCCCCACCGTGGTCTGTGGCAGAGTCAGGTACTGCAGGAGGGGGAGGAGAGAGGGAAGAGACACAGATACTGACTGTAGCACAACACAGGACAGTGCCGTGTGTTGCGTGTGCGCTCAGGGGGTGTGGCATCTGTGTGTGTGTGTGTGTGTGTTACCTGGTCAATGGCGTAGTCTATTTGCGAGTACACGTCACTCTGAGTATACACTGCCAGTGTGTCATCGGCGCCGTCACTGTAGTCCTTCAGGAACAGGTGCTTGAAGGACACGGTGTTCTCCTCCTTGAACGTCACCACCATCTGATTACTGAGACCAAACAGCACCAGCTGAGACAGGGAGGGAGAGAGAGAAGCCCATTTTAGGCCCGAACACCAGCCTGAACCCCAACACCAGGTTGACCATCCCTACCTTCATCTAATCTTAAAAAAGCCCAGATTGACTGGGGACTAACACTGAGCCTTGCCTAGCCTACTTATTCCAGTCCAGTCCAGCCCTGCCCACCTGCACGGTGACGAAGATTATCTTGAGCATCTGCAGAACCAGTTTGTAAGGCTTGCGGCCCTTGGCGTGGTATTTGTCGCAGGGACTCATGAAGAAATACTTGAGCTTCCTGCGCAGACACTCCTCCTCCTCGTGCTGCTGCGACCCCAGACAGCCAACTCCCGGGGGCGCCTGGGAGTCATCATTGCTGCAGCTGTGAGATCCATACCGGGTCACAGAGGTCAAGAGCCTGTCCCGCTCTGACAGGGAGGGAGAGAGAGGAAGAGAATGAGGAGAAAGAGAGAGCAATCCTGTTACCAACTTATTATCTAGTTAGGTCCATAAATATTTGGACAGTGACACAATACTTTTGTCTCTGTACGCACCACAATGGATTTGAAAGGAAACAATCAAGATGTGCTTGAAGTGTACACTTTAAATCTTTAATGTGAGGGCAGTTACATCCAAATTGGGTTGACAGTGTAGGAATTATATGTGGTCCCCCCAATTTTAGGGGCTCAAAAGTAATTGGACAATTGGCTGCTCAGCTGTCTCAGCTGTTCAATGGCCAGGTGTGTGTTATTCCCTCATTAGGTCAATTACAGGCAAGCAGATAAAAGGTCTAGATTTGATTTCAAGTGTGGCATTTGCATTTGGAATCTGCTGCCGTTAACCCTCAATATGAAGTCCAAAGAGCTGCCACTGTGAGTGAAGCAAGTCATCATTAGGCTGAGAAATCAAAACAAACCAATCAGAGAGATAGCAAACACATTAGGTGTGGCCAAAGCAACTTTGGTACATCCTTAAAAAGAAAGAACGCACTGTGAGCTCAGGAACACCAAAAGGCCAGAAGACCACGGACAACAACTGTGGTGGATGACAGAAGAATTCTTTCCCTGGTGAAGAAAAACCCCTTCACATCAGTTGGCCAGATCAAGAACATCCTCCAGGAGGTAGGCGTATCTGTGTCAAAGTCAACAGTCAAGAGAAGACTTCACCAGAGTAAATACAGAGGGTTTACCACAAGATGGAAACCGGAAACAGGAAGACCAGATTAGAGTTTGTCAAAAACATCTAAAGAGCCCTGTTCAGTTCTGGAACAACATCCTATGGACAGATGAGACGAAGATCAACTTGTACCAGAATGATGGGAAGAGAAGAGTATGGAGAAGGGAAGGAACTGCTCATGATCCAAAGCAGACCAGCTCATCTGTGAAAATTATGAGCCCCTAAAATTGGGGGGACTACATATATAAAAAAAAAAAAAAAAAAAATGTATACCACATATAAAAAGATGAAAGTCTACACTTCAAGCACATCTTGATTGTTTCCTTTCAAATCCATTGTGGTGGTGTACAGAGACATCTCATAAAATACCTTAAAAATTAGTATTGCATCAGTACTGCAGTTCACTGTTGAATCAGTAAAGCAAATTGCAAAACAGCTCATGAAAGTTCAGTCTAAACTTCTGTAAACTTTCGACAGCCTGGGGAATAAGAGGAAGTGCACCAAAATCACATTACCCAGCAAGCGGCCGTCCCAGTGTATCTGCAGGGATCTGTGCATTTACACTGACAGATGCCCTGATACTGGGATTCACGTACCAGAGAGAGAGGGGGGGGAGAGAGAGAGACACACACACACACACACACACACACCTTTCCTGACTTTCACACTCCCACATAAACAGAGACACACTTCTCTAACACTCTTACCCTGCGAAAGTTTAGTGTGTGTGTCTCCACACCTGTGATTTTCTCAGCTGGAAATGGGAAGCATGGCTCTGTGATCCCTGACCTGCTGGAGGGGGAAGTCCGACTGTCACGGTTACTGTAATGGGGAGTCTAGGTAGTCAATAATTCTGACAGAGAGAGAGAGAAAGTGTGCCTGTGTTATTATCTCACCCCCATTCTCTCGGTTTCACTTCTCTCTCTCAGTTCCAACGCAGGGCTTAGGAACTTCAATGCTTAATCACTGACGCAGTGTCTCGGTGTTAACTGTGTCAGTGCGGTGTCCATGGACAATAGTGTCCAGTCTGTCAGTATCAGCACTGCTCTCTCTCAGTGCACCCACTCAGTCAATATTACCTCCGTCTGTCTCGGCACTGGGTTCAAAATGTCCTAGACAGTGAAAGCATTAATTCAGTTAGTTCTCCCTCCTCCCTCCTTTATCTCCCTCTCTGTCTCACTCTGATAAAAGATAAATAACTAAAATCAATGACACAGCAGGAATCCGGGAGCTGAGAGACACAGCGTGTGAGTGGGAGTGGGGACAGGAGCGTGCAGTGACCAGATAAGTGCAGACACCTGTGAACACAGAGCTTTATCTCCTCCTGTAAGCATTGTTGGTTTCCATGCTGCCGTTTGTGAAATCTCTCTCCGCGGGAGGCAGTGCTATCTGATGGGGAGCAGGGAGCGTGGTGTGGCCGGGAGACAGGCTGTCTGACAGGCACAGATACCGTCACTGTCTGCGCACCGGGACCAGCCCTGCACAAAAATCCAGAGTTTCCAGTATTGCAGCCTGGAGATAGGAGTGGACAGTTCATAGCAACACACACACACACACTCAAACAGAAGCGCAGACACTCACAGATGCACACACAAACACGCACTAACACAGGTACTCAAAGACATGCAGACTTACTCACGGACACAGAAACGCACACTGATAGACACACAGTTTGGTTTTTGCTCTACACCCAGGCATTTGGGGGTTAACGAGCAGTGACAACTCCACAGACTGGCGGGAGGACAATAGCCCCTTTCAGCCCTTAATGCTGAAACGCTGTCTGTCCACGCAACACCGCCGGCTGTGTGGTCAGCAGCCAGTCAACCCATCATCATCATCATCATCGTAGTCACCGCTGTCCTTTACCGCTTATTATTAATATCATCATTCAGTCATTTAAGAAACACTGATTCTGGCGGACAGGAGTACCATAATATTAATAACACACATGGTGATGAAGGTGCACACAACACAGTCCGACACAGCTATACTGATGTCATTGTTTACTCGTATTTCAGGCGGACCGGGTCCTGAAGACACAGACACACTGCACTGTAAACGAGGACACGGGCTGCGCCAATGAGCCTTCATCACCATCATCATCACATCTGGATCTCAGGAGTGCAGGCGGTCACTCACCCGAGTCGCTGCTGTCCTGGTGGTTACACTGCCCGCAGCCCGCGGACGCCATTCTTACACGGTTTGTGTTAAAGGCATCAATGCGTACACACGTAGTAAAATCAGATTAAACTCCCCGCATGTGTCCTCTGTGGGTTCAGGTGGGCTGTGGGCTCGGCTCGGCGCGGGTGAGTCGTGGCCGTGGCAGTGTGTCTTTGTCCGGGCATCTTACTTAACAGCCCCCTGACTTCCTGGCGGAGTCATGTGACCGCAGTCATGTGACCGCGGACACGTGTGTTTTGCGCAGCCTGGTTGCGCACGCTGCGGCGGCTCTGCAGAGGGATTGCGAGCTGCTGCCAGTAATATTACACGTTTCCCGGCGACCATGGCCAGAGGACAGTGCTTTGTTTTTGTCGTTTATGACGCAAAGACCGTTCTTGTCACTTGCATAACCTGTGTCGCACCACACATCTGTCATTACATTTCCTACCCGATTACAGTTTGGAAATATTACACAGACTAACTATTTTGAAAGATACATGTTTGATATCGATTTAGAATTAATTTTAAAAAATCAAAATACAGTGGCTCGGATCATCAGCGTGCGATTCGTCTGTGGAGCGAAAAGCCTCGTCTGGGGTTGTGGGGACGTGATAATATTAGATCACTTTATTATCCAGTTAACTTTATTCCCCATTATGATCATTACTGGGACCCTCACCAGCAGGAGAACAAGACCAGACCACGACATCACTGCAATAAGTACAATCCCTTGACTGAAGTGTTGAAGTGAAGATTGGAAACAACTGGAGCCAACATATTATCAATAATACATATTAATATTGTTGATAATATCCCTGCACAGTTACAGTAGTATGATTAATAATTGTTATTAATATTGTTGATAATATCCCTGCACAGGGACAGTGACTCTGCCTATTCTCACATGTAGGCTAATAATAGCCCGTTAGACGCTTTAGATATATTTATCGGTTCATTTTCGTTTTCACGGACAGGGGGACTGTGGAAAGGGTTCCTGTATTGTGCAAAGTGTGCAAGGCCGACCGAGAGTAACAAGGAAGTACTTTATATAACTGTATTATTAATAATAATCCAGACACTCAGCGAAATTAAAGTGATTCTGAGTGTGTGTGATCATACTGTGGAATAATACTAACACTGCTACTACTGCTCTGGCAGCCAGGGCCGCTCTTTAAGCCGTGGTCATATGAGTCTGACTGGCGTCGCCACTCAGTTTTCCGCTGGCGTGACGAGTCTGATGCCCAGCTCGGCGTCTAGCGGTGCAGTTAGGTGTCTGTCTCACAGACAGTCACAAAGCATGAAACCACGCAGGAGCAGCGAATGCCAGCAAAACACACTGAAGACAAACTCAGCTTAACAACTGTATTTTATTTTCAGGTTTCCTTCTAGTCTGGGTAAACAATTAGGTGAAACAGCCGAGTTCAAATGCACAGAGCGAGAGGCAGCCCCCAGTGCAGATGCAGGGATCATTGTTTCAACGGTCTCATGCACTGGAGGGGGGGTGCCAGTTCACTCTTGCGGTGTCACGCCCTGGATTGCAATGACCATTTCACCGCACAAATGTTGAGCCTGCCACATTGAAATGAGTGCTCTCGCCCCCACCCCCCAGCTCCTCTTCCTGTCCCCAGTTCATGTGCACAAGGCTCAAGTTAGAGCACATTTAATATGGTATGGCACCGTGGTGTTAGTGCCTGCTCCCTTCCAGGCCAGGTGTTGTGTAATATCTGCATCACGGCTGCTCAGTGTGCACAGCACTGAGAGGGAGGAAGAGGAAGACTGCGCACGCACGTACACGCACACACACGCACACGCACACACACACTGAACAGAAAGTCCCGGGAAAAATGTGCACAGCTTAGTCAGTCAGTGACTCAGTGAATGTGACGGTCGGTCAGTCGGTGTGTCAGCACGTCCGTGAGCCCCACCAGGCTGTGCCGGCCAGTTACACAATTTTTCCTTCAGTCAATGACAATAGATCTGTCAATCTGTTTATTAGCTTGCCAGTCACTGCATTAGACAGTCAACTAACCAGACCGTCCGTCTGTCCGTCCGTCCGTCAGTCACCCAGCCACTCACTCACTCTACTGGCCACACAGTCAGTCATTCAACCCAGCCCCGCTTCTCTCCCGCACCCCCTATCTGCCATCCAGTGCCTTGTCCCGGGCGATGACGGCCTCGTCGAACTTGATCATGAGCGTGGTGCCCTTGTGCCAGTGCGCCGTGACCTTGGCAGGGAAGCCGCTGTGCGCCAGGACGGCCTCCACCACACCGGCGGTGAAGGAGGCGCAGTTGAGCGTGCTGTTCTCCTTGGGCACGGAGATGAAGGCGTTCAGGAGCGGCTCCTTCTCAATGATGTAGTACGTCTTGTCGTCATCGTTGGCCTGCTCCAGCTTGTCCGCCTCCTTCCCGAACAGCGCCTTCCACACTGACACCTGCGCAGAGCGGGGAAGGGCGAGAGAGCGGGAGAAACTGACTTTGTGGGACAGAGAGAGAGACGCACTCTGCCATGGAGACACTGAGTAACACAGACAGACACTCTCGGCTGTATCTCCCCGTGGGGCGTGCGCACCTTGATGAACAGCAGGATGTTGAGCACCTTGGTCTCCCTCTTGCCGTTCTTCTCGCGCAGCACCAGCACGTCCAGCACCCGCGCGCCCACATGCTGCCCCAGCTCGGCCAGGCGGCCCTGCAGTTCGCTGACCGAGTACACACGGCCCTGGCAGTACTGCACCATCTCCGAGAAGAGCAGAGCGAAGGCACTGACGCTCACCTCCGTCTTGGGCCGCGTCAGAGAGCGCTCCAGGATGGCCGACTTGCCCCGTGTGAACCGCGTGTCCATCTGCGGGGGAAGAGAGGTTGTATAGTATACTGCAGGGGTAGTCAATAGGCGGACCGTGGGCCAAATCTGGTGCCACATGGTTTTGAATGAACTTCTTATCATGATTTTTTTTTTAAACGTATTGTTACGGAGGTTTGTTGCACTCAGCGCTTGTTACTGTGTGGAACCAAGTAGCAGTCCTTCCTGGTTATTAGCCAATAGGATGTAAGTATTAATATGGGATGTCCTATAGAGCCTGTGTTCCAGTTAGTCAGATAGTTGATTGCTTGAAGATTCGTTGTTCAGGTCTGGACTGGGGCAAGAGCGTCACTTTGTACTCGTCAAAGCACAGGTATTCGGTTTGTTTTACCAATTTCTATAAATAAACAGCTAAACTGCAGATCGTTTGTCTTGTGGACATATGTCAACCTTGCCTCCAAAATATAAAAGCGCACACAGACGACCGGGGGGGGGGGTGCATGGTGCCATAGCTTGTATTCACCTGGAAACTCCTATATCAGCGGCGGAAACGGATGATTTCCATTGAAGATGCATATTTCTAGCAGTGCACTTATCGAGTGTTGTGCATCCTCACCAGTTTCAATTACAGAGACCCACCGACATGGATCTGTGATTTACAAGCACCAGAAACCGCGTCTAGTTTCCCTGAATAATGTCGGCTGATGTGTGATTTGTCGCTGGTGATGTGTGGTTGTGAAGCAAAGATATGTTTGAGTCCAAATATGCCTGATTTCATGGAGATTTTCAGCTGTGTTTTTCGACTTCAAAATGACTCAGAATCGCACATTCCAGGTCTCCAATTGTCAAAATGTTCTGTGGGACCACCAGACCCCCCGCCCTGAATTACTCAATCCTCCTTGCCCTAATTTTTCAACATTAATTTTGTGCAGTGCACAGTTGGACAAAAGGAAATGGTAAAATACTTGAATCTAATAAGACACGAAATGCTTTAAAGTTTATATTTATCTATATGCCTACAATAATCTTTAACAAATTAAAAGTGGTCAGAAACCGTTTAATTACTAATATTTACATTTATTTAAACGTTTTATTTTTGTACTTTGTCAAATGAATGTACTAAATATAAGCAATTAGGTATATTACTAATTCACAGAATTGTGTGTGTGTTGGAAAGTCATTTGAAGGTGTGAGTCCCCCGTCTGATGTCTGGACCTTCACTATACCTTGTGGACCCTGATACACAATAATTGGCTACGCCTGGTTTACTGAGTGCGGACTGTCTGAGTCTGCCATGAAAGTGGGAGAGGGAGGGAGAGATAGAGATGGAGGGAGAGATAAAGAGGGACAGGTGGCCATTCTTTTCTGGGTTTCCTCTGAAGCCCGTCTACACACATCCTAGGTGCGAGAAAATCCGCAAATGTGACCAGGATGAACTGACCAGCTCGCTGAGCCCGGACTGACTCCCTGCCAGAGGGGTAAGAGAGAGAGGATGGGAGGGATATTGGATCTGATTACGTACCGACCCGACACACAGACAGCGTTAAAACCCGTCTCTGGCTGATCTCTACCACACCGGAAAAGCGGACAAAGCTATGCCAACAGACGCGGAATAACATGAGCACAGACGCAGTGTACAGCAGCGAGGCGGCGGGGTTTTCGCTTTGTATACTTCTCGGTCTCCACTATAAGCAAACAGACCTGTGAAGATACGGATATAAAAAGATATCAACCTTTACACGTCAGACGGATCTTACCCTCTCTGTCTGCACTGAGCGCTGCTGCCTGTGAGAGCACGGACGTAAACACAGCGACTTCCTCTTCCGGGTCACGTGTCTCACGGGCTCTTAAAGACACACGCTTCATTTTGTGTGTGACGTAGAACATGTTCATGTACAGACAGGTGACAAATTAAAGGAAAAACCCACATACAGTGTCTCAGTGAGGTCTTGGGCACCACGAGCCCCAGAACAGCTTCACTGCTCTTGGCACAGATTCTACGAGTCTCTGGACTCTACTGGAGGGATGGACACCATTCTTACAAAAGATATTCCCTCATTTGGGGTTTTGATGATGGTGGAGGAGAGCGCTGTCTAACACGTCGGTCCACAATCTCCCATAGGTGTTCAATTGGGCTGAGATCTGGTGACTGAAGGCCAGAGCATATGAGTCGCATCATTTTCACACTCATCACACCATTCAGTGACCCTCGTGCCCTGTGGATGGGCATTGTCATCCTGGAAGAGACACTCCCATCAGGACAGAAATGTGTCACCATAGGATAAAGGACCCAAACCATGCCAGGAAAATGCCCCCCACAGCACAACAGGGCCTCCGGACCCCCTCACTGTAGGGGTCCAGCAGTCAGGCCTGTCCCGTTTTCTTGGTGTCCCACACACGCACTCACCCACTTGTCCAGAACACGAGCCAGTTGAGCGTCTGTGACTGAAGCTCCTGCCATTCGTGCCCCAATAATGACCCTCTTTCAAAGTCATTTAAATCCTTTCCTCTTGCCATCTTGATCCAACTTGAGGTCAGCTGGGCTGCTCAGCATTTGTATACATGCACAGAGCAGGATAGGATGTTAATTGCTTAATTGTATCATGCAGTACAGCTGTTTGGAAGCATCTGCATTCGTGATGTTCCTCCACTCATTTATTCAGGTTTTTCCTTTTATTTGTCACCAGTCTGCATATTCTGAGATTAGATTGTGTGTTTTGTGTTTTAGTACTTTTACTTCTTTATTTGTACTGTCCGTAGTTGCAAGTGTAATTGTAATATAGCCATTGGTCTTGGTCCTATATTTTGTAGTATATATTATTATCTACTTATCTCTGTGAATTTAATGTTGTTAGCTGCTCTGATTAGCTTTATATGTAAATGTAGTTATTTTAGCAATGCATTCTATAATTTAAGCTTTGTTTATTGTCTGTAGTCTTCAGTTTTCAATTGGCATTATTAAAAATAGGAACTGTCTTAGCTACATGTGGATCAATTACAATATATGAATCAATATGTATGTATTTGTTTGTTTAGATTGTTTTTGTATTTATTTACCATTTTCAGCCCATCATCCTGACTGCAGCAGAAATGGCTGTTCAAGGTGTTCAAGGCGGTATCTGGGTTTTGAGTATGAAGCCACACGCCTGAAAACCGAACAGCAACGATTAACCGCAACAGCGCTGGAGCAGAGACAGGAAACCGAGAAAATCACCAAAAATAGAGCACTTACCTCTCTCTCTCACTCTCTCTCACTCTCTCTCTCTCTGTCTCTCTCAAATGTTCAGAAGCACATACAGGAGACCAGAAGTTTGCCTCATTCTGCCACACTGACATACGTATGTATTGCAAATTATTATTATTATTATTATTATTATTATTATTATTATTATTATTATTATTATATAATTTGTGAGAGGACAAAAGTTGTTAATTGCTTGTTTGAAGAGTACAAATATGAACCTATCGGCTGTAATCTGTGGGTGTGCTTTAATTTTATTTTCGTACTCAAAACTGTTGTGTAGTGTTGTATGGTGTTGAGCCATGTTGTGTTGTATTGTGTTGGGTCGCCACTACCCAGAGAGAACGACAGGGTGAGAGACGAAGAGAGAGAGCGAGCGAGGGAGTGACGGAGGCAGAGACAGAGGGCGAGACAGAGGAGAGATGGCCGCTAAGAGCTCAGCCCCTCTGTGCTACGCAGACCTGCGCACACAGACAGTGCAGTGGGGTCCAGTCCCAGGTAGCCCCCCTGCCCATCGCACCGCAACTCTCGTCAGAGCCTCCCCAGTCCCCCTCACTACCTCACACCTCTCCATCCCTCTCTTTCCCTCTTCTTCCCACTCCCTCCTCCCTTCTCTCCTTTATTCCTCCTCTCCCTGCCTCTCCCTTTATTTCTCCTTCTCCCTCCCTCCTTCTCTCATCCTTCACCCCCTCTTCCCCCCTTTCCCGCCATCTCTCTCTCTCTCTCTGTCTCTCCTCACTTCCTCCCCGCAGCGGTGACGGTGGCCAGTGCCCCTCTGGAGGACCCGAGTCGAAGGCAACCCCCGCGCTGCCTGTCCTGGTCCCTGCTGTTGCTGCTGTGTGTGGACGTGTGTCTGCTGCTCGCTGCGCTGGGCTGCGGTCAGTGCCCCCTCGGCAGTCACTGCACCACACTGTGGGAAAGACACAGCACAGTACAGAACAGCATAGCGAAGCACAGTACATTGCAGTGCAGTACCTCAGAGTATAGCGCAGCACGGTATGGTTTACTGCAGTGATGTACAATATAGTGCAGTATAGATGAGGACAGCACAGTATAGTATATTGAATCCTTAACTGAAGGAATAATTTCCTAAATCAGAGCCTTTTAATTATTTTAAGCAGTAGGGTTTTAAGTGAAGTATAGAATTGTATAAATAACTAATTGAAAACCAACTCTTTATTACACAATTTAAAAAGTCAAATCTAAACAGATTGTAACTTCAATTAAGGTTCAATTAAGTAATTGAGAGTTCAGTTTGGAACAAAAACCAGCAGGGTAGGGGCTCCTGAAGGACCAGGACTGGGAACCACTGCTGTAAAGTATAGTGCAGTGTGGTATTGTGCAGTATAGTGCAGTGCAGTGTGGTATTGTGCAGTACAGTGCAATACAGTGTGGTATTGCCGAGTTGTGCTGATTGACTGTTGTGATGGTGCAGTTGCAGGGCTGCTGTCAGACGGGGGCACCTTGGAGCGGGAGCTGGCTGCCCTCTATGTGAATGGTATGTTCCCTAAAGTATATCACACACATGCAGGCAGTCGTGTAGTCTGTGTCTGCATCTCAGCAGTGTGTATGTGTGTCTTAGTGCAGTGTATGTGTGTGTGTTTGTCAGTGCAGTGTGTGCAGTGTGTGTGTGTCTCAGAGCAGTGTGTGTGTGTGTGTGTGTGTGTGTCAGTGCAGTGTGTGTGTGTGTCAGAGCAGTGTGTGTGTGTGTGTGTGTGTGTCTCTCAGAGCAGTGTGTGTGTGTGTGTGTGTGTGTGTGTGTGTGTGCAGTGTGTATGTGTGTGTCTCAGTGCAGTGTGTGTGTGTCAGTGCAGTGTGTGTTTGTGTGTGTCAGTGCAGTGTGTGTTTGTGTGTGTCAGTGCAGTGTGTGTGTGTCAGTGTAGTGTGTGTGTGTCAGTGCAGTGTGTGTGTGTGTGTGTGTGTGTGTGTGTGTGTGCAGTGTGTATGTGTGTGTCTCAGTGCAGTGTGTGTGTGTCAGTGCAGTGTGTGTTTGTGTGTGTCAGTGCAGTGTGTGTGTGTCAGTGCAGTGTGTGTGTGTGTGTGTGTGTGTGTCTCAGAGCAGTGTGTGTGTGTGTGTGTGTGTCAGTGCAGTGTGTGTGTGTGTCAGAGCAGTGTGTGTGTGTGTGTGTGTGTGTGTGTGTCTCTCAGAGCAGTGTGTGTGTGTGTGTGTGTGTGTGTGTGCAGTGTGTATGTGTGTGTCTCAGTGCAGTGTGTGTGTGTGTGCAGTGTGTATGTGTGTGTCTCAGTGCAGTGTGTGTGTGTCAGTGCAGTGTGTGTTTGTGTGTGTCAGTGCAGTGTGTGTGTGTCAGTGCAGTGTGTTTGTGTGTGTCAGTGCAGTGTGTGTGTGTGTGTGTGTCAGTGCAGTGTGTGTTTGTGTGTGTCAGTGCAGTGTGTGTGTGCAGTGTTTGTGTGTGTGTCTCAGTGCAGTGTGTGTGTGCAGTGTGTTTGTGTGTGTGTCAGTGCAGTGTGTGTTTGTGTGTGTGTGCAGTGTCTGTGTGTGTGTCTCAGTGCAGTGTGTGTGTGTGCAGTGTGTTTGTGTGTGTGTCAGTGCAGTGTGTGTGTGTGTCAGTGCAGTGTGTGTGTGTCAGTGCAGTGTGTTTGTGTGTCAGTGCAGTGTGTGTGTGTCAGTGCA
Source organism: Amia ocellicauda (assembly GCF_036373705.1). Taxonomy (NCBI): domain Eukaryota; kingdom Metazoa; phylum Chordata; class Actinopteri; order Amiiformes; family Amiidae; genus Amia; species Amia ocellicauda. The sequence goes on from NC_089856.1 coordinate 818,823, forward strand.
GTGTGTATGTGTGTGTCTCAGTGCAGTGTGTGTGTGTGCAGTGTGTTTGTGTGTGTCTCAGTGCAGTGTGTGTGTGTGCAGTGTGTATGTGTGTGTCTCAGTGCAGTGTGTGTGTGTGTGCAGTGTGTTTGTGTGTGTCTCAGTGCAGTGTGTGTTTGTGTGTGTCAGTTCAGTGTGTGTGTGTGTGCAGTGTGTGTGTGTGTGCAGTGTGTATGTGTGTGTCTCAGTGCAGTGTGTGTGTGTGTGCAGTGTGTATGTGTGTGTCTCAGTGCAGTGTGTGTGTGTGTCAGTGCAGTGTGTTTGTGTGTCTCAGTGCAGTGTGTGTGTCCACAGTGTCCTCATGGTCCTCTGCAGTGGGAGTGGGACAGACCCTACAGGAGCTGCAGCACAACTGGACCGCACTGCAGCAGCACAGTGAGACACTCATACTGTACTATACTATACTATACTCTACACTAAAGTGCTCATAATATACTGTATGTTACTATACTAAACTACACTGTCCTGTACTACAAGTACTAAAATATGAATTTTACTGTACTGTACTCTACTGATGAATGACTCAAGAGTCGTGAAGCTCTTCTTTAACTCTGTTCTGTTTTCTGTTTCCTCACCATAACCCCGTCCCCGTCTCCCAACACAGTTTCCCTCAGGACAGCTGAGCTCAGCAATGTCTCACGCTCTCCATGGCCGGACGGTAAGTGGCTCCAGATTCGAACCCTGCATGCGTACATCTGTGGTAGGTGCAGCTCTGTCCAGTACAGGTGCTGTGTCTCCCACATGCAGTGAGTGTGACCCTGTGCTTGTTACCTGTTGTACAGGTGTGCCGGCCCTCCTGAACTCCTCGTCCCTGGGGCAGTCCTGTCGGCACACCCCAGCCCCCACGAACACCACACCTGACAACAGCATTGGAGGTGCGCCTCTCAGAGACACACACACACACACAATCACACACACACTGTCACACACACAGGACACACAAGGAGACGCACACACAAAGTGGTATTTGCTTTGTTTACAGGCTACAGCTGTTCTCCTGCCCTTTGACCTGGGAGTTGTTTGAAGGGCATTGCTACCTGGTCTCCGGTGAGATAGTGCCCTGGCAGAATGCCCAGGACAGGTGTGTGGAGCTGGGCAGTCACCTCGTGGTCATCAACAGTGAATTAGAACAGGTAGGGCAGGGAAGGGAGGGAGGGAGAGAGAGAGAGGGAGGGAGGGAAGTAGTAATATCAAGAAAGGAGGGCTGCGGGGGATTTGACCTTTGACCTTGAACTTGAGTTGGAATCGAGGTGCCGTCCTAGTGGGCTTGTTCTGGGTCACTCATGAATTTACATACCGGTGGGTGGGGTTCGGGGCATTGATGGAATGTACAGTCTAAGTACAGAATAAGAAAGTGACCTGCCCTTGTGTTCCTGAGGATTTCGTGGCCTCCCTGAAGCCGAGGACCAACCGCTGGATCGGATTGAGCGACCGGGAGACGGAGGGGAACATGATCTGGGTGGACAGTAGCCCGTACAGCCATAAGAGAAGGTACTGACACACACACACACACTGACTGACACATACACACACTGATGGACACACACACTGACTCACACACTGACAGACACACACACACTGACTGACTCACACACTGACTGACACTCACACACTGACTGACACACACACAGACTGACTCACACACACTGACTGACTCACACACTGACTGACACACACGCACTGAATGACTCACACACACACTGACTCAAACACACACTGACTGACACACACTGTCTCTCACACACACTTGTCATGATCTCGTTGTTGACGTATTGGACCTGGGTGCTCCTCTGTGCTGAACCTGTTCCTGTTGTGCACCTGCAGCTTCTGGTACACTGAACAGCCGGATGACTGGCATAGCATGGAGGACTGTGTGCACCTCAGAGAGGACTCTATGTGGAACGACATCACCTGCAATTGTCGTCTGTACTACATCTGCGAGCAGGACATGCTGTGGCCAGAACACTGACCAATCCAGTGCTGCACACCTAGTAGTGTAGTAAAGTGCAGTGTAGTGTAGTACAGAGTCATGTAGTGTAGACCAGTCCATCACATTGAGATATTAATAAACATTCACATATATACATTGAAATACATATGATTTGATGGACTGCTTTCTTTCTTGTGTGTTGCCTTCGGTCATGTATTGTGTCTGAAGTGTGAGTGAATAAAGAGTCAGCGCTGCCCCTTTGTGTGTGTCTCTCTGCTTTCTCATCCTGGACCCTGTTATCAGCAGCACTGCACTGCACACTCAATCAGCACGACATAAAACAACACGTATAAACGCAATAAAATAAGATATACCATCCTATTTCTCAGCAGCTGCGCCTGTATCTGTGCCAGATCAGAGTGTGGGGGAGGGGTGACGGGACTGGGATCCGCTTTACTTTAGTTAAAAGAGCTATTTATCAGATAGGTTTCTAACCGCCAGAATTAATTTCCCACCCCATCTCTCTCTCTCTCTCTCTCTCTTTCGCTTTCTTTTACGACGCCATACGTGTGTGTGTGTTGGGGGGTGTTGTGACGTCACCCTCACACCATTAAACTGGGATTTTATTAGAACTGTTGAGTGACGGAGATTCTAGGTGAGACTGACTGAACTGTAAGACATATTCTCCTATAGATACCCGACTGTAGAAAATTGTGTTTTCATGACTAGCCTGTAGTTTGGGATTTATAATTAATTACCAAGCGTTTCTGTGCTGGGCCAACGGTAAGATTAACAATAAATACATAAATACAATCTGTAGTTACGAGGAGGAATAAATGCAAACAAAACAGCAATGTCAACCTTACTTTAATAATTATCTAGCTTACCAACAATGCTAAAACTATTTCTCTGAACAGTAAAACATGCCCTGGTGTAATATCATGTGTCCGACGGGTTAAATTCTCTCCAATTCCTCGCTATTGATGCGACCTGTACCTGCTCTGTGCACTGCGGCCGTGTTGCCTTATTGCGCACATTTGTGCACCTTGTGTATCTGTGTTGAAGCTGCTGTTCTCAGTTCAGTTTGGGATTTCGCAGTCGCCCAGAATAAACTCATCGGACGTAACGAACGCATAATAAATACACACACACACACACACACACACACACATATATATATATATATGTGTGTGTGTGTGTGTGTATTTATTATGCGTTCGTTACGTATATATATATATATATATAAACATTACCAATAATTAAAATATATTTTAGCGTTTCGCTGTATCAGTTGTTTCATATTTTCAATATTGAATGTACACAGACTACGCAAACGATCATTATTAGCTGAAGACATCTCGGAGTGGCGATATGAGACATGCTGAAGTAGCCTTTATTTAGAGCACGAATAGATAATATGCAAACTATGCTACTAGAACTGGTAGATGTAATATGACTGTTATCTTAAAGAGTTATACTATATATTACATAATATACTACAGTTATACTATAGAAGGAATATAGGCGTGTGCTTTACAGGGCTCGCGTTGTATTCTTCCACACGTCGTCGAGTGTTATTATTATTATTATTATTATTATTATTATTATTATTATTATTATTATTATTATTATACAAGTTATTTGATTCCAGTAGATCAATGTACAGGCTATATATCATTGAGTGTGATGGTGTTGATTATTTCAGTGACTAAATGGCGAAGGATCAGTTCTTCGTGGTTCGGGGCTCGGCCGCTCCCGGCGCGCCGTCCGAGCACAGAGAGAAGCCGAGTGCGGCCAAGAGAGAGAAACCAGGTACTGTGAATTTGTTTAAATAATTATTACATAACCTTGTCAAATAATTATTAGTATTATTATTAGTGTATGTATTAATTCAATGTGTATATTATCTTTAAATCTTTGCGGGAGAGAGCAGACAGACCGACGTTATTGACCTTATGTATTGAATTAATAATGTATTATTTATTAAAATAATAATAATAATAATAATAATAATAATAATAATAATAATAATAATAGTTAAACCACATTCAAACACGTCAGCGGATTCTAAGGGTTTCTCATGCTCTGCCCGCCCGGCCCGGTGTGTGTCTGTCCACTTGACAACTTTGGGGACGCGTTATTGTCCAGACATGTATAGTGTTCGTGTGTCTATAATTGATGTGTGTATGTGGTTGTGTAAATAATAGATACATACATTTAATTACATTTCTGGTCCTGAAAAATATAAGCCACAAATGAGCATTTTACATTTTACAGCGCAGTCTCAAAACAGAAACAGTATGGACAATAATTATAACCCTTACATATAATTAAGCAGAAAAGTATGTATTTATATATTTATTTTCTCGCTGTCTGATTCAGAGGATTTAGGACATTGTGGTGGTTCACTGTGAAAGATCGAGAATGAATAAGGAAAAGTGTTCATTCGTTAACACGTTAGGTCTAATTAAATAATTATGTGCGCGTAATAATAAGTGCGCATTTAAAATGTGAACGTCAATATTCGGTGTCCACGTTAGGACGCCCTGTCTGCTCGGCGTCAGTTATTATTATTATTATTATTATTATTATTATTATTATTATTATTATTATTATTTCTTGGCAGATGCCCTTATACAACATAAGTGCAAAAATACAGAGAAGTACAAATCACAGTTACCAATCACTCAGGATTACGATCCAGTCGTCAGTTATGAATCGTGTTTGATATCAAGAATTATGCCTAGTCATTGTCAGGTCTTATGCATCTCTCCTATCAATTGTCGCTCAAATTGTATGAACGATGTCAGGTATCAGGTGTCACTGGAATGTAATTTCGGGCATTATGTCACTCAGGTTCCGTTGGTTCGATTTGAGAGCGCGCTGTTCTAGAGTGCGGGGTTCTGATTGGCTGTGGTTCTGTACGATCAATCAAGTCAATAATTATTATTGCAACTGAGCTTTATAGTCCCACTAAACAGTAATCGCGCATAAGACCACCTCCTATCTGTCTGACCCTCACTGGTGCTGATATCTTTGCTGCTTCCAGGGAGACATCTCTCAGAGACTTGCCAGTTGATCTTCTGGCACAATAATCTTGAATAAAGTCCATACAAATTGTGTATATAATGCATTGTGCAAACTATACGAACAATTAGGTCAATGTAATTGCAACTGAAGCTTTTTACAAAGTTTATTTATTTGATCTTGCTGTACTATTTCAGTTTTAACCGAGTCACTATGAACACAGAACAACATCAATATGCTGCTCTTCAATCTTGCTCAGCATACACTGTTTTGTTTTGAAGAGGAAAGGGTCTAAAACAAACAACAATAATAATGTTTAGTTACATCTACATGTATTTCCACAACTAGCAGATCACATTGTACTAACTGTAAATGTATAAATACATCTGGAGGGCACTGTACTAAATTGAATGTAACAAAAAGTTGGTTTTAGCCAAAAAAACATTTATTGGATTTGAATTTTTAGGGTATGAACAATTTTGAACCTCGTTTTTGAACAAATATGCAAGTATGTGCGACAAATATATTTTTGCTAAGTCCAATAATGATTGTTTGAAAATAGTCCTGTTGTCATTCATTTATTGCAACAAATACTGAATGTGCCCTTGAATTTATATCACTAAAACCCATGAAGGATGTGGATAATTATGGAGGCAACCGTACCTGTAGTTAGTAGTATAATATATTTCACCTTTTTCTTCTTCTCTGTTAACTCAAGTTTAGGAATTCAAATACAGGAAAGCGCCTGAACACTTCAGTAATTAAAGTATAAGTATAAAATGATTGACAGCAAAGTATGCTGTACACCCCAGTTACACAAAAAACATTTAATAGCTTTACTATTAATTTTTTTGCATTATTTTAAAAACACGTTTATAGATACACGTGACTGTCACTGCCATATAAAACAATAGTACGAGCTAACGCCTATACATTTCTTTATTTCCTTAAATATTGTTTTAAGCTCTTTGGAAATATGAATTATATGAATAAATATGGATGAGGACGGATATCTGGCTAATTCTGCCCACTGTGCATCTCTCAGACAGGCATAGTTCTGCCTCATCCTCGCAGAGTGGCACGGGGAGGCGGGGCTGGGTGCTGTCAATCATCGTCATCATCTTGTTCCTGCTGTCAATCATCCTACTCATCGTTGTAGCGAGGAAGTGTAAGAATAATGATGTTACTAAAGATGATTAATACGGCTGCAGCACTAATAATACCAATCACGCCACTACTGCTATTGCAGTGACAGCACTGACAGTAACCTGAGCGTCTCTGTGTCCCCAACCAGTGTCCAGACTGCAGCAGCAGCACAGAGACCTGGAGAGCAGCGCTGCAGAGCTGCAGCACATGGGTAGGTCCAGCCACACAACACCCAGCACAAACCCGAGCACCCTCACGCACACACGCCTGTTACCATCAGCGTGTCCCAGACCGCTCCAGGCTGTCTGTGTGACTGGGTCCTGTTGTAACGCAGCTCTCTTTGTGTTTGCAGTGAATTGTTACAGCAGCAGCTTCTACAGGAACGTCAGCTCTGTCAGCTTGCAGTGCTCCCTGATACACAACAATGGTGAGTCACACACACACACACACAAACACACTCTCACACACACCCACAAACACACACTCTCACACACACACACACACACACACACACACACAAACACACTCTCACACACACCCACACACACACACTCTCACACACACCCACAAACACACACTCTCACACACACCCACACACACACACACACTCTCACACACACCCACACACACACACACAAACACACTCTCACACACACACACAAACACACTCTCACACACACCCACACACACAAACACACTCTCACACACACCCACACACACTATCTAACACTGTTTAACGAATGTATTTACCTGTCCTGCAGTATCCACCAGGTGGCAGTGTTGTTGAACATTCTCCTCTCTCTGTCTCTCTGTCTTTGTCTCTCTGTCTCTGTCCTCAGTGTCTGCCCTGCTGAGTGAAATGGAGCAGCAGCAGAACATCTCCACTCAGCACATGGCGGCGCTCAGAGCTGGTGAGTGTGTCTCTCTGTGCCGGGGGGTGCGTGTGTGACGCTGTGCTGTGTTGTTATCTGTCTGTCAGTGCGTTTACAGAGCTTAGAGCAGGGGTGTCAGACTTCAGTCCTTGGTGGGTTTTGTTCCAGCCCAGCTCTTGACTCCTTAATTGATTTAATTAAACAATTAAATTGATTAATTTAACCATTCATGACCCTGCTCTCTCTGTCAGTGCTGGACCGGACAGTGTGGGAGCTGATTTTAGGCTACCTGCTGCAGGTGGACCGGGGCAGCAGCAACGCCACAGGTGAGAGAGAGCGAGAGAGAGTCTTCTGACCACCACCCTCAAAACAGCACACCAGCCCTGTACATGTCTGGACACACGTGTACAATAAGCGCACACCTGTAGACTCTGTAGGGCAACTGCACTTTTTACATTACTGTATCTGTACATTTACTGTATCTGTAAATGCTTTGGCACAGAGAGAGACTCTGCAGATGAGAAAAAACACAGCTGCGGGGAGCTGAGTGTGTAGGAGGAGTGTGGGGCTCCCTACACAACAACACTGTGCTTCTCTACTCAGCATGACAACCAGAGACCAGGCCGGGGAGTGGGGTCCTGCCCCTTGTCTCTTGTCAGGAGCAAGAGCGGCGTTGTCTGTGTGCATCTGCTCCTACACACAGTGATTCATACTAGAACTCAGAACAGTACAGACAGACCCCAACTGGACTGCACTGTGTCTCTCAGGACCAGGGCCGAGACCCTGCTGGACTGCACTGTGTCTCTCAGGACCAGGGCCGAGACCCTGCTGGACTGCACTGTGTCTCTCAGTACCAGGGCCGAGATCCTGCTGGACTGGACTGTGTCTCTCAGGACCAGGGCCGAGACCCTGCTGGACTGGACTGTCCCATAGCCCTGACACTTACCATGTGTCTGTTTGTCTTTGTGTCTCAGTGCAGAGTGACCAGTCCTGCTCCAGATGCCTGTCCTCTCTGTGCCCAGCTGACTGGCAGCTCTGGCATTACAGCTGCTACTACCTGTCCCTAGAGAGTACAGACTGGGACAAAGCCAGCGCTTACTGCAAGAGCACAGGAGCCCATCTACTGATCATCGAGAACCAGGCTGAGCTGGTATGGCACAGAACAGCGCAGCATAGTACAGCACAGTAGAGTGGGATATTAAATTACAGTAGAGTACAGCAGAGTGTAGTAAAGTATAGTATTATACAGGACAATACTGTATAGTATAGTACAGTATTCTTAGGTACACTACAGATATTTATTTCTTTAATTGCATTGTGTCTCTGTGTGTGTGTGTTGTAGCAGTTTGTGAAGGGCAGAATTCAGGACAACCGGTGGATTGGTCTGACTGACAGAAAAAATGAGGGGACGTGGCTCTGGAACGATGGCACTGCAGTTAGAACAGAGTGAGACTAAGCAACAACACTGACACACTGACTGACTGACACACTGATTGACACACTGACTGACCGACTGACACACTGACTGACTGATACACTGACTGACTGACACACTGACTGACTGACACACAGACTGACTGATACACTGACTGACTGACACACTGACTCACTGACTGACTGACACACAGACTGACTGATACACTGACTGACTGACACACTTTCTC